>NW_025931152.1:0-2400 GCF_000764305.2 Hyalella azteca
AACTTAGCCCACCAAGTTTACCTAGAGCCCCACTTAGCGCGCAAAGTTTACCTAGAGCCCAACTTAGCCCACAAAGTTTACCTAGAGCTCAACTTAGCGCGCAAAGTTTACCTAGAGCCCAAATTAGCGCGCAAAGTTTACCTAGAGCCCAACTTAGCGCGCAAAGTTTACCTAGAGCCCAACTTAGCGCGCAAAGTTTACCTAGAGCCCAACTTAGCGCGCAAATTTTACCTAAAGCCAACTTAGCGCGCAAAGTTTACCTAGAGCTCAATTTAGCCCTCAAAGTTTACCTAGAGCCAACTTAGCACGCAAAATTCACCTAGAGCTCAACTTGGTGTGAAAAGTTTACCTAGACGCGCACAGTTTACAGTTAGCGCGCACAGTTTACCTAGAGCCCAACTTAGCACGCAAAATTTTCTTAAAACTAAAAATGCCAAGGATGTTGAAGTTATCACTGAAGCCTCCCGGGGTATTATCTTCTAAAAAAATTCTGTTACTCATAGCAATTGAGCAAAAACCTGCGATTTAATTTTGCGCTATAAAATATCATTATGCGGGGAATAAAATGCTTGTCGGTAGCTTCAATATAAAACGAGTCAATAATATTTGCGTTGAGGTTTGTTTAAGTTAGAAATTTTTGTATTTGTCACTTTTACTTAGAGTTTAGCGAGGGAAAGCACTCTCTTAGAGTTTAGAGCGATCTTAGAGTTTAGCGAAGGAAAAATAAGGAACGATAACCGCGATGTTGAAAGCAGGAGCATAGAAGATAAAGTGGACGAATGTGACACTTTACAGCGGTATTTTAAAAGTAAAAATGAGGAATTAGTTATGCAAATTTTTAAATTTCCTAGTGGTACACTTATTAGTTCTCACATTCTATGGGCTAAAAATTTACTAATTTTTCATTTGTTCCCTTAGGAAAGTTTGGGATCGTGAGTACAAACTTCAAACTTGACCAGGAGCGAATACAGAACTAAGTGTTAATGTTTGAATGTTATATATTGATTACCCAAAGCCATGATTATTTATTTAAATTGTTATTATTCGCACATTAAATTGTTCCATAAGTAACGGGTTACGTTACGCCTGTATAACCGTGTTTAACAGTGCATAGCCGTTTGATCTAATTATACGGTTATAAACGGGAACTCTAGAACTTAGGCGGTTATATAGAATAGTAAAGAACCTATGCGATTTTGTACGGGGCTCTAGAACTTAGAAGGTTATATAGAGTATTACAAAACCTATGCGATTATATGCATAGACTCTGGAACCTAGATTAATATAAAGAATACAACAGCATCTGTACGGTAAATTATATTCGCACTCTTGAACCTTATCCGATTACATATAGGAGCTGTAGATCATGTACGTTTATATCTGAAGCACAAAACCTTGCACGGTTATATAAAGAAATTCCTAACAAGACAATGCGTTTTTGAAGCCTAAAATAATTCTTAACAAGCATATGCTTTTAGTCCAAACTTGCGCCATTTGCTGGGAAGTTAATAACATGGGCGGCGTTGCTGGCTTTCAGAAAAAACAGAAACCTTGTCTTGTGCTCTCTATGGAGCATACAATAATAAATAAAGTGGTGCGCTGACAAGGTGCGCATTAGCAAAGGGGCGCGCTGACAAGGCGCGCATGACAAAGTGGTGCGCTGGGTTGGTGCGCAGGACCAAAGTGGTGCGCTGACAAGGTGCGTGGGGCTAAAGTGTTTCGCAGAAATGGTGCTGACAACGAAACAATGCTGAAAAAGGTGCGTATGGAAATGGCAGATTTATGAAGTGCATTCAATATAAATAGTAAATTGATGAGATGCAAGTGAAAAATATGACCCGTGTGGGTACTACGTACTTCGTTAGTTGTATAAATGCGCGATGTATAATGTGTTCAGACGTGTCATCAAAGTCAGTTTAATAATTATTATAAAATTCGTAACCGAACAATTCCTGCAAACATTAAATTTTTACCAATAATTTGGAGTAACGTTCGGTGATGCAAATTGCTATCGAATTGATATATAAACACAAATCAAGTTTATTCCTCAAATCAGACCGGAAATGTCGCTTCTTATATTGATGAGGACTCCTTACTAAAATCTTCAAGGTTATTTCTTCTTCGTTACAGTAATCCCACTAACTAAACTTATTGTCGCTGATGAAATAACGATCTCGTGCAGAATTTTGCTCGTTAGCGCAACTCGGATACGCGCGGGGAGCAATCAAATACGGAATATTAAATACAATATTCGATGTGTTCGGTAACGAACTAATATTGTCATAGATATTAATATCGGTGCAGCGTCGGATATTGACGGAATAGAATGTTCTGCAAGTGCAGTAAATTGGCATGACAAGGCTAATAGATAACTGATAGGGCTTCTCGCGCGATGCAAGG
>NW_025931153.1:0-959 GCF_000764305.2 Hyalella azteca
TTGGGTTAGTGATGAGTGTGTTGAGATATGGTGTCTTTAGATTGGGTTGGTGATGAGTGTGGTGAGATATGGTGTTTTCAACCTGGTTAGTGATGAGTGTGGTGAAGTATGGTGTCTTCGGCCTGGGTTAGTGATGAGTGTGGTGAAATATGGTGTCTTTAGATTGGGTTGGTGATGAGTGTGGTGAGATATGGTGTTTTCAACCTGGGTTAGTGATGAGTGTGGTGGAGTATGGTGTCTTCGGCCTGGGTTAGTGATGAGTGTGGTGAAATATGGTGTTTTCTCCCTGGGTTAGTGATGAGTGTCGTGAAATATGGTGTTTCCCCCCTGGGTTAGTGATGAGTGCCGTGAAATATGGTGTTTTCCCCCTGGGTTGGTGATGAGTGTGGTGAGATATGGTGTTTTCAACCTGGGTTAGTGATGAGTGTGGTGAAATATGGTGTTGTTAACCCTGGGTTAATGATGAGTGTGGCGAAATATGGTGTCTTCAGCCTATTTTAGTGAGGAGTGTGGTGAAATAAGGTGTTTCCCCCCTGGGTTAGTGATGAGTGTGGTGAAATATGGTGTTTTCCCCCTGGGTTGGTGATGAGTGTGGTGAAATATGGTGTCTTCACCCTGAGTTTGTGATGAGTGTGGTGAAATATGGTGTCTTTACCCTAGGTTGTTGATGAGTGTGGTAAAATATGGTTTCGTCAGCCTGGGTTAGTGATGAGTGTGGTGAAATATGGTGTTCTTCACCCTGGGTTAGTGATGGGTATGGTGACATATTGTGTCTTTACATTAGGTTGGTGATGAGTGTGATGAGATATGGTGTCTTCACCCTGGGTTAGTGATGAGTGTGGTGAAATATGGTGTCTTTCATCCGCATTTAGTTTGTAGATGTGGTGAAGTTAGAGTTTTGTCATCACGGTTTAGTTATTAGATGTGCTCTATGTCAACTTTTTCGCCTGTCTTCCTTA
>NW_025931154.1:0-328 GCF_000764305.2 Hyalella azteca
ATATGTATCATTGGACAGTTACCGTTTTCAGGAAAGTCTTTTAAACAACGTATACTTGACATTAATCTTTAATATGTACACACTAATTATTCAGAAATATTATCCTGCTTCGACACATTTTATCTCCGGAGGCACAGTTTTTCAGTGAATAGCCATGTTTAAGGGGACCGACCTAGCTAAAATTTTCAATTTTGACGTATTTCGGTTTTTGTGCTCATCTGAAAGCTGGAATTCTGCTCTTTCCAATGGTACCACTGCCATCGCTGTACGCCAATATTTACGTTAATGACGTCTCTTTAAAGGGAAGCGGGTGGGAGAGTTCTTTAAG
>NW_025931154.1:627-32452 GCF_000764305.2 Hyalella azteca
AACAGCCGCTCATGCGGAACACTGTCAAATGCTTTGGCAAAATCGAGGTACAATGCATCCACTGGCTCCCTTTCGTCCAGCAGGCGAGTCCAATCGTTCAACGTAGATAATAAGTTAGTGGTGCAGGATCTGCCGGCAATAAAACCATGTCTGTCTCTTATACACATCTAGATGTGTATAAGAGACAGGCTTTAATTGTTTTGGAACTTGCTAAATAGAGCTGATAGCTCACTGGAACGGTTAGGAGATAAAAGAGTGTAATAGGTTGAAGGTAGTCTGCTGAAATTTCGACTGCAGTGGGAAGTAACTGCTGGCTCCTCGATCATACTTTTATACATGTAGTAATTTTAATTTATAACTTTAAATAAACATTCACAGATTAAACAGCAGAAATGTTTGGTAGATAATAGTGATATGATAGGTTGCAATCGTTGAAGTCCAAACAAAGCATTACTTCATAGCTGCTCGCATCATTCATATAGGTCATCTCTTGCCACGTATAACGTAACTCAATTGCGGAGGGGCCAAAACAAAATTATTTCCTTCTTATTAAATTTTAGTGTATAGCATTACACTAATGGAAAAATTCATTTTAGAAAACTATTAGGTGATTGAAGGCATTAGGCGATTGAACAAAACAAATTGGCAAAAACAAAATTATTTCCTTATTAAATTTTAGTGTATAGCATTACACAAAATTGAAAAATTCAATTTAGAAAACTATTAGCTGATTGGAGGCATTAAACGATTGGAGCATAAACAATCTGTTGCTTCTAAGAATCGAGAGGAACAATAATTTACTGACGACCTGAAAACAAAAGACTACATTCAAACATGACCTCCTTCACCTTTACTATGAGAGGATAGCTAGCGAAGATTGAAGAGACTGTAAAATAGTTACCTTTAAAAAAATCTGAACAGAAAATATCGAAGCTCGGATTACTTTTGTTGTGCCTACAGCGTAATCCGTAGATTATTGCAACACGCTTGAGTGAAGCCTGTTTTTTTCATTGTACTAGCGTCAACTGCTGCTGATCGCGTCTTGCAGGACTGAGTGCCGTCACCGTGTTTGTGAGTGCGCTGCTACGAGCTAACAGACGCATGCATAATTGAGTTCTGATGCCGCACTCTAAGCGTTCTGACGCCTTAAATTGCCAACAAACCGGCGCCCGTAACTCCTTGCCTCACTTGTTCCTGCATAGGGGCTCAGGCGCCGAATTTGCGGGGTTACCTCAGATGTGCAATTAGCCCTCCATTTATCCTTTTCTGCTGCACAGCTGCATCACAACACATTATTATGAAGTCTCAGGATTATTCTTACTGTTGCTCGTATACTGCCTATGGCAAACTGTCTTCGATCACTTCGAAGCACGAGATTAAGCACTACACAATTTTTATTTAGGGCCCTCGGCGCTTATGGTCATAGATGGTGAATATCCTCAGCTTGGTGGTCGTTTAATAGGAAAATAATTATATTATTGTTGAGTATCAAGGAAGAAATATATTCTGTGCCGCTGGTCTTACGTGCTATGAAGTCGCAACAGACTATCTTCGATCGTTTCAAGTAGTTAGTTTACCCGATTCCTTAACTTTGCACTCCAAGATAATTGGTCCATACACGCATACGTTAGATTTGAGCAAGAAAGAAAGTTTTTTCCGTTCATGTGATGTATCGAATTTCCTCAGAACTTTTCATTAAATTTTCTCACTGATTTTTCAGAGATCATATTCACCTAAACAGCTTCACCCAGCTTCTACGCCTTACTTAAACTTCTCGTCGGAAGAAATACATGAGAAATGCGCAAGAAATTCTCGATTCACCGATTATAAGATGCATTTGAGTTATCATATCAAATCCATACGTTGAGTTTACTTATTGGGAAACCATGTACATTAATAGACCCACGAAGGAAACATTCACTGCAATAATTCATTCATTTTCTTCTATAATTTCATCAAGCTGTTGGTGATCATCTGGACAAAACTTTGGGAAGCTAGGAAAATAATCGAAAGGAATTGAGGTCAAACAAAACGCGATTACAAGCAAGGTTTAAATAGTCTTTTCTTTAATGAAAATTACTAAATGGCATTAATACCATCATCCCTAAACTTGCTCGGTACTGCCTCAAATTTGCGGTTGCGACTTCACTTCACTGCGTGTGAAGAGGCAATGGAGTTGCGCCTTGCTTCCGCGTCTGCCCAACCCGTAAATTCTAAAGAATTAAAAAAACGGTGGTCAAGTAAAGCACAAAGTTAGATCGGACGTGGAAAGTTAAAGCTCGATTTGGTAAAAGGTCATTAGAGACAAAATTCGCGAATCTTAGTTCAAAAATACGCCGAGCAAGTGCAAATTCTTTCCACACGCTCTATATTGGTGTAGAATATACAGCATTTACAAGAAGATCATATAGCGAGATTTTCAGAAAAAACCATGAAAATTCAAAACTCATAAAATTATTAACGTAATTTATACGGGATTTATTATTTACTCGGGTCATAAGTGAAAGGAATAGAATTTAGTACCTCATCACCTCTTGCTCCGTGCCCAGAGAGATAGGGTGACATACCTGAAGTACTAAACAATCCTTGCATGGATTGCTGGTGCTGAGTTCGTGTCGGGGCTAGTCCACACCCACGCAGAGGAAGGTTGCTGGGGTCAAGGTAGTGGTAGCCGCAGCGAGGAACCATGGCCCGTGGAAGTTAGTCGTAGAGCAGACGACACAGGTGCTCACGTCCTTAGTTCCGACCGAGCTCAGGCAGGGCTTCAAATACAAGCTATACTCCATGGGGTCAACAGAAGAGCAGGGGCTGAACATCACCACTGGGTATCTTGGTGCTCGATGGTGGCACAAAACGAGTTTGAGATACAGCAGCACCCTGCGAGTTAATGATGCGGAGTTGTGCAACGAACTGCCTGAAATTCTTGATAGAGGGCGTGAAGTGAAGTTGCATGTTCGAAATGTTAACGTTAGAAGTACCCCAGGCGTCACCCAAACCACACAAGGCACAGAGCAAGTAATGAGACCATGACCCGGAAATTTGAAACTATTTAAAATTATTCAAAACTAAATCTTAGTTTTGTTTATCATCATCTGCCACTCAGCTATATAATTTTTGATAACATATCGCTGGGCAATACATTCTACTTTATATTTATTCCTTATGAACCATATGAACCAGATAATCCTACATAATTTTCCAGTCAGTTTTTCCATATCCTAATAAGTCATAATCATCTCGCCATCAGAGGGAAATGGTGAGCGCCTGCAGTTGATTTCATTAGCTTGGGTAGAAACTTTCTCTTCATAACTTGGAAGCGGGGCCTCGAAGTCCGCAGAACGGCTCAAGTTCCTGGCAACTTGAAGGACCATATACAATAGTTCTATGGCCCATCTGTGAAGATAGGGAGAACTAAATTACGTATTTCAGGCGCATTTAGAGAATCATATCATCCGCGCATGCATGGAGGAACTGAAGTGTACATGCTGTACTAATACGTTTTTAGTACTGATATTGATAGCTGCTCAAATCGCTAATTCAACACGAAACTAAAAGCAAAGAAAACGACAAGTTAATTACTTATACGAGTATCTTCATTAACAGCGTAATAACCATAGCTGTCTTCAGTAGAAAAATGACTTAATACAAACAATATCAAGGAGAATAAAACCAAGCAACAAAAAACTGACCAAGGAACAAAAAAACTATCAATTAAAAATTCCAAGTAAAAATTCGTAAGCGTTTTGAGGCAAAGCTTGCGTGTTGAAATGTGCAGTGATAAGCAAAATACCTAAATCTGATCCACCAGAGGCAGAACTGAGTATACAGTCTCGCTATCCGATGCAGTCACGTCGCATTATTCAGCGTGATGGCGCGCAGCCGAGTGAGATGGAATGACAAGCGGTAGATTAAAACGATAACTCCTGCTGCGGTGTTGGACAATCAGGATGTAGAAGTTACGCGACGACATTCCCAAGTTACGCTGATGCGACTGATGATGGAGCTATTCTCCGAAATGTTTTCAATGAAGATATGGTGAGTTTACCCGGGGTTTTCTTCGTTCTCAAATTCTTGATACACTTAACTTCAATGAATATATCGTGGCTGTAATTTGATCGGGTGCAGATTTAAACGTCCAAGCTTTTGATTGTAGGTAGATCTAGGAATTGTATAGCAATTAATAATTTATAATTACGTTAGGTATTATCATACTACACGAAAGATTTCTTAGGACAATCGGCTGCAAGGGACAACTGATCCTCGAATATTCTCAGTTTGGTAAGAGTTCTAAAAGTGGCCATTGCTCTGCAATAACACACGCCCATGTCCACAGTGATCGAGAGAGACAAAACCTGATTTATAATTTTATGACTTGTTCACTACGTTGAATGCTTGTTAGACAATTTGCTGGAATTAAATAAATTTTATTAATTCCTAGAATAAATTATTTAACGCTTTTCGCATCTCACAGAAATTGTTTAATGAGAACTGAGGTTCAATCCACTGTATCGGTTGTACAATATTATAGGTATGCAATGAGGGATTGATTGATTGAATGATTGATTGATTGATTGAATGAATTCAACATTCAATCAATCCTTTAAAATTGCATGTCAATGTGAATCATAGACTTTTCGATGACTGATTCCTTTCCGGAGAAGCTCCGGATTAGGTTTTCGAAGGCCAGATCGGATGTTTATCAAATAACAATCCTATTGCTACAAAATTCAATAAGTCTTGCCGCCAATATATTCATGGCTGCATAATGTCTAATCACCAATATCGTTGATCGCAATAAATTCTACTCTGCATTGTAATGAACGTAAGCAACAGAACTCTTGTAATACCACAATGACCAGACAGAACTACCCGCTGCCATGACGGTGTACAGAACAACATGAGCGATGCCCTTATTTTACTTCAAGCCCATCCTCACCTTGGCTCCATCAATGCTTAGATATGAATGCAATAGCTATGAGCCACTACTATGAATGCTATAGCTATAGTACCATTAGCAATATACTAACCGAATATTAGGGAAAATGTTGCACTTTAACTTGAGATATAAAGAAAACTGTTATGTACCCAATACTTTTGCGTGTCACTGTATATCTATGAACGGTATTGGGAGTTCCATGTATACACAATTTACACATGCATTTATGTATGAGAGTAACACCGCCAACTTTCAGTAGCACAATGTGATGGTCAAATCTATTTGTTGGCTACGAACGGTGAGCAGTAGCACAATGTGCTGGTCAATCTATTTGTTGGTTACGAACGGTGAGCTGTAGCACAATGTGCTGGTCAAATCTATTTGTTGGCTACGAACGGTGAGCAGTAGCACAATGTGCAGGTCAAATCTATTTGTTGGCTACGAACGGTGAGCAGTAGCACAATGTGCTGGTCAAATCTATTTGTTGGCTACGAACGGTGAGCAGATGCAAGCGCTGCTCCGCATTCTCCTCAAATATTCTCTTGCAAAAATTCTTTAGCCCAGCTTAATGGATTTTGGCGCGGAGTCTTTGAGATATTTTATCAGAAAGAAATTGAAATACCTGGAATTCCTCAAATATTTTACAACTTTGACATGTGAAAATATTATGTGGGCGCAATTATTCATATCGAAACATTTTAAATTATATATCTTTTGAATCTGTTCATTTAAATTCAAAATAATGCGTACAAATTAATAGCAAATAAATTACTTCGAATTTTAGCATAACTTCAATAATAAAGTTCGGGAGCTACTTCATAGTTTCAAAAAATTAAGTATTTAAATAAGTTCCACAAAATTAATCAAAGCATTTAGTAAAACTAAATTTATCCTGGCCAATTAGTGACACAGTACGGTAAAGAACTCGTCTATTAAAACCATAACAGGCATTGCTCGAACAAAGTTCTCGCAAGCATTCCAAAATCCTCAAATCTGAAGCGCGGCTGTGCCAGTAAAATTTTAACTCTCTTCCAGACACCGACACGGCGCACTGTTCAGCCTGAAGGGGCGCAGCTGAATGAGAAAGATGTTGAATAAATTAAGTGAAGTCATACCGCCTTATGCGAACGTGCATTGCACACAACAGTACTCGTGAAGATCGCTCCTGGACAGAAATAATATCTTTCTAAATCAAGAAGGAACAAATTTTAAAATTATAGACCAAGAATACACATAAGCGTTATTATTCGCAAGCTATTTCACGAAAGCACCACTCCTCAACTCGTTGGACATACAGTTGCCGACGCAGAACCCAAGTCAAGCAAAGTGAAATAAGTAATATTTAAGATTTCAAATTATTTGGAATACAATTTCACTCCCATCTCAGTCAGCTCGTCTTCAGGCCGATCAGCAGGACGTACCGGAGTCAGGGAGAGACTTAACATTTTTTCTTCCGTCGCCAGTGCTTCATGTGGGGAGTTTGAAATCTCTGCAAATTATTATTTGTTTGTTTTTATTCAAACATTGTTGCTGAATCAATGGTCGTAACTGTTTCTTTTTGAATCTGAACCGTGTATATTTCATCATAACAATTGACAATAGTTGTATCATTGAATAGTTGTACTCATGATGGGGTTGTCCTTCAAACGTGCTCATGTTAATGGTGTACTTATATGTGCGATTTATTCTGCTCTGTTAACTTCTTAGTTACTTAGCGATTAGAGCAAGCATTTCATCATAAGTTTTAGGCAATTAGATTAAATCAATATTCGAACACCTATAGTCAGATGTATTTTATTACGACACTCCTCTTCAACTTCACTTCTTGTATGTTTGTCTGTCTGTCTGTCTGTCTGTCTGTCTGTCTGCTACAAATCTTATAATCAAAATTTAACACACTTTTACTTATCCTATCGATCTGAAATTTTGCACACTTGCGTAAAGTTGGAGACAATGCAAGAATCAAATGACAAAATAAATGATTATGAAAATAAAATAAAAAAATTTTCCACTAATAAAAAATTGAAAAAAATAATTTTGTCAGCTCCAAATCTTATAACTAATATTTGACACACTTTTACCTGTCCAATTGATCTGAAATTTTGCACACTTGTGTGAAGTCGGAGGCAATGCATGAATCAATTGACAGAATAAATAATTTTGAAAAATGTTTATAAATTAAAAAAATGAAAAATAAATTTTTTAATATTCGAAAATAAAATGAGAAATTCATTGTACATCTTTAACATTGGAGGCACAGGATTCTTTATAAGTGTTGTCTTAAAAAAGTAAGTTTTAAACGTATATTTTTAAAATACTCACAGTAGATGCATGCGAGGTCTATGCATGGCCGTTTGGCGCTTGAAAATTAATATGTAGTTCAAGTTCAAGCGTAAATTATTGAACATGAATAATTTATTTAGCTAAATGTGCATTTTCAACGTTTGGAGGTACGTCAATAGAAGAAATTTATTATTCACAAATGTAATCTACTCGTTATTTGTAATGAACATTCGTTGCAAAATTATTTTGAAAATTAACGAAAGTTTACTATATATAACATTCAGATGAAAAATTTGCCACAATTAACTTAAAAAAATTGTGAAACGCGCCGTGATTTCCTTAACCGTTCATCATTAATACATATGTACAGACAGAGATATCTAAAAGTTATTGACCATGTTGAATGAAGTACAGCAACTCAAAAACAATTGGCAAATAATATTGGTAAATTTTATTAGGAAAATAGGCTTCGGAAAAGCTACGGCATTATATCTCAACATTCAAGCATTTTAGTGTCGAAGCTGTAATAAATTATATGCGGAGTTTCATTGAAACTTGTTCTGTACTTCGGGCGATACTTATTGCTCACAGAAAGAGCTACAAGACAGGACGGAAAAATGTCTGAGACATCTGGCACATGACATTAGCCGCCCATTTACAAATATTATTGTGACGTATTGGGTGAAATAGCAATTTTTGCCTCGTGATCTGATATTGTATTATGTGGCTCGTAATTTTTATGAACGACAAGCCGATCAAGGGATTTCAGAGGGATAAACGACGCGGCGTAAATAGGCTCAATACGACGAATGTGCGGAAGTCGAAGGAATATTTGAAGTAGAGTCTTTGAACGAACAAATCCTTATATTGTCACCTTGGGGTTTGATGCAGTCATATTTCAAAGCAAAAACAAAATTATTTTTACACTTTTTCCCTCTATTGCTCAATTTACCAGATCCCATCATAATGCACTTGAGACTTCCGATCATGACCAAAATACAGTCACCCGTCACGGGACCGTCACCCAACGAAATGATGGTCCAGTTCAGTGTTGCCACGCGTTTTGCTAGTCATTCTGAATATGAGCCTAGGAGACATTCACTCTAATTTCGACTGGCACGTAACTCACCACGATAAATATTGTCAGCATATTCGTATGTAGGTAAAGCATAATTAGAAGAATATTCTTACAATTCTACCACATCCCACGTTGTCTCGAATGGGTAAACTGAGTGTCTGAATTTTGAGTGTCGCAGCGCAGTTTCATCTAAACATGCTAGAGGAAAAAGGTTTTCAAGAAACCGACGTCGGAAGCTGAAGACTCTCGATTAAACCGGCTTTTTTAACTTTGCATTTCAAGGCCTCAAAATTTTTTCA
This sequence comes from Hyalella azteca, assembly GCF_000764305.2. NCBI lineage: Eukaryota > Metazoa > Arthropoda > Malacostraca > Amphipoda > Hyalellidae > Hyalella > Hyalella azteca. Next base: position 9,224 of record NW_025931154.1, read on the forward strand.
TTGAATAAATTAATAAGGATCGTAACTTTCAATTTGTTTTAAATTTATCCCATCACCAAGTGAGAAAAAATTTTCTGACCTAGTCACTGCACTGGCTGAACTTAGAAGATATGTATAACTTGAAGGCTTACTTTCAAAACAGTAACAGAGACGCAATACTATTCGTAACGAAGTCAAACTGGAATCTTCCCATACGTGAAAGCATGCCGCTGCAGATTTATTAAAAAAAGTTAATTTGAGCAGATAACAAACTCCGAGAGTTAAAAAGAATCGCTCCCTCGGGTAGAGAATGGCGCTGAGGCCTCTACCAAACAATTAAAACATAATCATCAAACCAGCGGATAAAGGACGCGCAATCGTTATTATAAACCGGGATGACTATATATCAACTGTTAAGAAGCATCTCACGACAAAACATTAAAAAAATTACTATATAACCCAATGGACATGCTTCACCATAAGGTTCAGCTGAAGTGCTCGGAACTAAAATTGGTTCCAATTTTTTGGTTCCGCTTTTGAACTGTCTTACGACCAACCAATGTACCATGGACTACACTTATATGTTCGTAAATCACTTGAAGAATTTTACCAATGTTCAGGAATTGGCTCATGGTTGAACTAGAATAAGGTTGATCCATGAGAACCTAATATTTGCGAATGTAGTTTGTTGTTCGCCTGTGACGTCACTGATCTGATTGGCGTCACGGGCAACCAATCAAATCATCAAAATGCGATCAAACCAATGGGTTTTAACAGCAATTTTTTTAAATTTCCCCTTGAATTACCTGTATTCAAGGGGAATTAATTAAACTCAATTTTCGTATTAGCTGGTAAGTTTTGCAGGCAAATTGACCCAGTTAAAATTTAGGGCAGGGAATAGAGCAGGCCGTCGCCGGCTGCAGAGCCGGCGTAGAGACGCGACAGAGCAGCGATAGAGCAGAAATGTCCGCTTTAGAGACGATTTCGCCAGCCGCGTATCAGCGCTAATTAGCTTCTGAGTACCTGCCCAGGTGTGCTCTGTCCTGCCGTCACGCAGCCCTTACTGAGCACCGCCTGCTCAAACCTGCCCAACGCCTGCTCTGGGGCGGCTCTGGCAGTGTACGCGGCAGTTACGCGTCACCGTTTGTCAACAACGATTAAAAAAAATTTTGTTCCTTCTCTCTCTGAGCTCACCTAGACTTCTCTCTTGCAATGACAGGTTGTATTGACAAAGTATTAAAATACTGACGTGAAATAAATATCACAAATGGCACCGGAAATTGGCCCAAAATATCGTACTATGCGAATGAACTAGATGGAGGATGAAGTTCATTCTCTCGTCACTGTTTCCAACCCCTACCCCTCCTCCCTCTCTCAAAACCCCCCCATACACGGCCTGCTCGCTGCTCTGCTCAGCTCCCTGCCGGACAATCCCAAGTACCAGCGCTAAAACAGCGCAGAGTTCCGGCCCTGCCGAGCTGCTAGAATTTTGTCTCTATATCAGCCATGGCGCAGCGCAGTTTTAGGGATAGATGGCCGGTTATTGTTTCACGGCTCCATCCTGCTAAAGCGCGACCAGCCCGGCTAAACCCGGCGCCGGTCTCGGCTCAAAATTTTAACTGGGGACGGTTTGGGCATGGGCTTCCACTCGGCCCTACCTGTGCTAATGAGTTTATGTGTTTCCACGAAGCTGCTTGATTGACCAATTGTCCTCTTGAATTTAAGACAATTTTCTATAACCGATATGTCGATGATGCTTTTTTGATTTTTAACACGTTGACTACGATTGCTTCATCTTGTACCATTATTTCATTTTTTGTACTGTTTTTAAACAGGGTTGCTAGACGGTCATTTTTTCCGGACAAATTCCGTGATTTAGTTTTTCTCAATTGCGTTGGCCGGCTAAAATTTATGATAGGGGTACTTCCTAATTGAATTTTAAATACTGCAAGAAGAAAATAAATGGAATTTTTATAACGGAACCTACAAATTAACTAGTATATTATGAGTTATCGGCCTTTTTTGTTCTCGCATTTGGCCAATTTTAGGCAACCTGAATTATGTACCACTACGTCCTGGAGAAATACATTTTGTGGTACGCATATGTACCACTTCGGAGTCAGCGTGTTAAGCATCCCTCTCATCTGGGCCTTTTCCTTGACTATCTTAATCTCCGGGTCACCTGCCGAAGACCACCACTGCCCTGGATGTAATGGACCATCATCATTCCTGCCTTCCGGAACGTAGCCTTCAACACTTCAAGCCGTCCGTATCTAGGCCGTGGTCGTGCCGTCTCGGTCGTGGGGCCACATTGGACTAGTCTTCAAAGGCTCCCGCAAATTTGAAAAAAAAACCAGCCCTCGGTCGAACGGCCACTTGTCGAAGGACGATAAATTTTGGAACAGAACTATGCTATCTGAAACCTAACCTCAGATGCGTTGAACGTAAAATTACGTAATTTAACGATGCCCGGAAGTCAGATTTGATCCGCGGCCTGGTGGTGCACGGCAGGTTCTATGCTAAGCCGGAGGAAGACAAAGCCGAGTGGTTCACGGCTGATTGGTGGATGTCCGGAGAGATCCAAGGCGTTCGATTCAGGACTTATTGGTGCACAAAATTGGTGGTGCACGGCTACGCTCCCCAATCTCCAACATAAGTCTATCAAATTCACCATGGACCTTGAATCAAACAACAGTTTGTCTTTCCTTGATTGAAAACTTACCAAATTTAACCAGGCATTAAAATAGATGGTTCCCTATCAAATGATGGTTTCCATTAAAATAGATGGTTCCATTTTTTTCAAACGCACAATTCTGAACTCGAAACCATATCTAAGAATTTTGAGAATGAAATAACCGAATTTATGCTCTCAAGAAGAGCCTCTTCCGCGTACGACAATTCCGACCGCTCCATATTGTGGTGATGTTACCGATGGTGAGGTGAGTGAGAGGTATTCACGTGTGGCTGAGAACATGTGCATCTTCATCGCTGATTTTTCTCAACGTTTATTTGCTCCAATAGATTTTTGATCTCATTGTCTGCGAGTTCATTAACCGCCATTGCAAAAACTACACGAAATGAGACGCATATATCGGCAGCGGAAAACTAGAGTACCTCCTTCTCCCGTAGCTCGTGGAACACTGACGTCACTCACGTCACGACTCGCGACTCTCGAGCCTGTGCCTGACAGCTGACTGTGACAGGAGAACAGTTCGCTGCCGATACGCGGAGCAGCTCACATGGTGGTAAAAGTTTATATGTGTTTTGCTAAATGACCTACCTAGTTATTATAGATTAAAAAAAACATAAATATTATTGATCCAACTATATAAAAACCAATGTTATTGATCTCAGTTGACGAGCATCTCGACAGACAAGGCTGTGAGATTTGTGGTTATTTTTTATTAAGGTTATAGGAAATGATGGGCGTTTTCCCGCCCTCCCGTTGCGATTAGCGTATCCCGTTGAGGATGCCATGAATAAAACTTCGGAAACGCCGCATAAAATGATTCAGAAGGCAGTTAAAACACGAGTCAAATCTTCACTTTAATGAAAATTTGCAGGATGGAAATAATGTCATCAACCATGAAATTTGCGCTGAGCTGCGCCTGAGTTACGGTAGCGACTTCCCATCACGGATCGTAAAAAGGCAAAGGAGCCGCCAACTCGCCCCGCGTATGTCCACCCCGCAAGTCTGAAGAACTAAAACCGTGACTATTTTGCATCGTAGCGAATAAAACTTAGCGATAATGAAAAAATCTTGCCATGCGTTCTAATTGTAAACAATTCAAATGATTAGGACGATCCTTCAAAGAGGCATTTAAATTAATTAAAGTTATTATTCAGATGGTATTGACGATTACGAGCGTATTATATATCAGGGCCTCAAGTGAAATAAAAAAATATGCGTTTAAAAATTACTTTTTAAAGACAACACTTCCAAAGAATCCAGTGCCTCCAATCTTACAAATGTACAATGAATTTATCATTTAATTTTCAAATTAAAAAATTAGTTTTTCATGCAGAGTTGGTGCCCGGGGCTAGTCCAGACCCGCGCAGAGGTGCGCTGCCGGGGCCAAAGAAGTGGAAGCCGTAGTGAGGAACCAAGGGCCGTAGAGGTCTGTCGCGGAGCAGACGACGCCGGTGCTTACGTCCAAAGTGCTGACCGTGTTTAGGCCGGGCATCAAATTAGGCCGGCTTTACTCCGTGATCTCAATTGAAGAACAGGGGCTGGACGTCTTCACCACAGGATATCCTGGTGCTAAATGGTCGCAGAGGACGAGGCAAGAGTTATGCGTATTTAGGGCTGGACGTCTTTACCACAGGATATCCTGGCGCTAAATGGTCGCAGAGGACGAGGCAAGAATTATGCGTAACAAGGGCTGGACGTCTTCACCACAGGATATCCTGGCGCTAAATGGTCGCAGAGGACGAGGCAAGAATTATGCGTAACAAGGGCTGGACGTCTTCACCACAGGATATCCTGGTGCTAAATGCATGGTCACAGAGGATATACTATATTTTCATTGATACCAGTCGATTTTTGAAAATTCGTGTCCCTTGCAACGAATATATTTTGCCATATTTAAATATAAGATATAGATATATTTTTAGGAAAACAAAATTTTTGCTTGTTCAATCATGGCATAATTAATCGTCATCGCCATATTCAGCGTAAAATGAAACAAATCTAACTATATCATATGTAGAGAAATTTCGATAACTCTAATGTTTCAGCCGCGACTGATTCTAGCGATTTTTTTAAAATTTCTGTGTAAGTTCTTCAATTTCCAACCAAAATTTCTCGCGCTGTGTGTAGACGAACTGCACATTTTGAAGCCATTGTATTTTCCTGCGATGCCAATATTTCCGCTTGACCCTTCATAGTGCATCTATAAAGCTTATACCGACATGAGAAGAACCCGCCCAAGAGAACAAAGAACTACGTTCTACTCCGGTGCTCACCCGAGGTGAACCCAATATGACACGTCGCCTCCAATGATGTAACTCAAGCGCCTCTGATTTATTCATGACCTCTAAGCTGTCCCGTAAAACTTCGCTGATATTTAAACGATGAATTGGCTGGATGTTGCACGGCCCGCTTCTAGGGACAAAATGGCTTCCTCAACCATCTTAAAAAACGAGATTCATATTAGCGTCTTATTCTGTTCACTCAGACTTGTAAAGACCAGCATATGGCGCACCGAAATAAGATTTTATTTATTTCCCCCAGTTTTGTACTTGAGTTTCTCATATAACAATGTTATTTTTTGAAAATTTTCATCTTAGACGTGCAGTGCCATCGAATAGTGCCATCAAAATAGTAACGTCAGAACATAAATAATAACTTCTGCTTCATCAACACGACATTTACCTATGACAAATCAGAATGTATTTCTCAACACAAAATTCGAGTGAATTCAAGTGTGAATTCGAATGAGGTTACCAACTTGTAATACTGTAATTATAAATTAGTAGGCTTGGACTAATGACTGAAAAAAAAAAGAATTAAATATTACAAGATTCATGCGTTTGGAACTTTCTTTATTGAAGTCGATATATGTCATGAACAAAACTTCGGAAATGGCGGAAACACATGCAGCTAGTAACATTAGCTGATGTGTTATGCAGCTAATAACATCAGCTGATGTGTTATGCAGCTAATAACATATTTCGCATCTCACAGAAATTGTTTAATGAGAACTGAGGTTCAATCCACTGTATCGGTTGTACAATATTATAGGTATGCAATGAGGGATTGATTGAATGATTGATTGATTGAATGTATTCAACATTCAATCAATCCTTTAAAATTGCATGCCAATGTGAATCGTAGACTTTTCGATGACTGATTCCTTTCCGGAGAAGCTCCGGATTAGGTTTTCGATCGGATCTTTATCAAATAACAATCCTATTGCTACAAAATTCAATAAGTCTTGCCGCCAATATATTCACGGCTGCATAATGTCTAATCACCAATATCGCTGCTCGCAATAAATTCTACTCTGCATTGTAATGAACGTAAGCAACAGAACTCTTGTAATACCACAATGACCAGACAGAACTACCCGCTGCCAGGACACGTCTCGGACAAATTTACGGCTGGACCTGCGGCCGGTCTCGCGGCCGCCAGACTCCAAACATAGAAAAAACCTAGCCAATCAACGAAAACCTCGCAGGTTAAGTCCAGTTAGGAACAGGTTCCATTAAAAATTCAAAAAATCTAGAAAACCCAATAAAAACACCAAGAAAACCTTCCGGCCGCGAGACCGGCCGCGGGTCCGGCCGTAAATTTGTCCGAGACCTTGCCAGGACGGTGTACAGAACATGAGCGATGCCTTTACTTTACTTCAAGCCATCCTCACCTTGGCTCCATCAATGCTTAGGTATGAATGCTATAGCTATGAGCCACTATTATGGATGCAACAACTATGAGCCACTATTATGAATGCAATAGCTATGAGCCACTATTATGAATGCTATAGCTATGAGCCACTATTATGAATGCTATAGCTATGAGCCACTATTATGAATGCTATAGCTATGAGCCACTATTATGAATGCAATAGCTATGAGCCACTATTATGGATGCAATAGCTATGAGCCACTATTATGAATGCAATAGCTATGACTATGAGCCACTATTATGAATGCAATAGCTATGAGGCAATATTATGAATGTGATAGCTATGAGCCACTGTTATGAATGCAATAGCTATGATCCACTATTATGGATGCAACAGCTATGAGCCAATATTATTAATGTAATAGCTATAGTACCATTAGCAATATATTAACCGAATATTAGGGAAAATGTTGCACTTTAACTTGAGATATAAAGAAAATTGTTATGTACCCAGTACTTTTGCGTGTCACTGTATCTATGAACGGTGTTGGGAGTTCCATGTATACACAATTTACACATGCATTTATGAATGAGAGTAACACCGACAACTTTCAGTAGCACAATGTGCTGGTCAAATCTATTTGTTGGCCACTAACGGTGAGCAGTAGCACAATGTGCTGGTCAGATCTATTTGTTGGCCACGAACGGTGAGCAGTAGCACAATGTGCTGGTCGAATCTATTTGTTGGCTACGAACGGTGAGCAGTAGCACAATGTGCTGGTCGAATCTATTTGTTGGCTACGAACGGTGAGCAGTAGCACAATGTGCTGGTCAAATCTATTTGTTGGCTACGAACGGTGAGCAGATGCAAGCGCTGCTCCGCATTCTCCTCAAATATTCTCTTGCAAAAATTCTTTAGCCCAGCTTAATGGATTTTGGCGCGGAGTCTTTGAGATATTTTATCAGAAAGAAATTGAAATACCTGGAATTCCTCAAATATTTTACAACTTTGACATGTGAAAATATTATGTGGGCGCAATTATTCATATCGAAACATTTTAAATTATATATCTTTTGAATCTGTTCATTTAAATTCAAAATAATGCGTACAAATTAATAGCAAATAAATTACTTCGAATTTTAGCATAACTTCAATAATAAAGTTCGGGAGCTACTTCATAGTTTCAAAAAATTAAGTATTTAAATAAGTTCCACAAAATTAATCAAAGCATTTAGTAAAACTAAATTTATCCTAGCCAATTAGAGACGCAGTACGGTAAAGAACTCGTCTATTAAAACCATAACAGGCATTGCTCGAACAAAGTTCACGCAAGCATTCCAAAATCCTCAAATCTGAAGCGCGGCGGTGCCAGCAAAACTTAAACTCTCTTCCAGACACCGACACGGCGCACTGTTCAGCCTGAGGGGGCACAGCTGAATGACAAGGATGCGCAGATAGTTTTTCAGTATGATGACTAGCTTATTAATTGTTCCGGAATTTTTATCAACTGTTGAATTAATTAAGTGAAGTCTTACCGCCTTACGCATACGTGCATTGCACACAACATTACTCGCAAAGATCGCACCTGAACAGAAATAATATCTTTCTAAATCAAGAAGGAACAAATTTTTAAATTATAGACAAAGAATACATATAAGCGTTGTTATTCGCAAACTATTTCACGAATGCATAACTTTTCAATTCGTTGGACATGCAGTTGCCGACGCATAACCAAAGTATGGCAAGACAAAATAAGTAATATTTAAGATTTCAAATTATTTGGAACGCAATTTCACTCCCATCTCAGTCAGCTCGTCTTCAGGCCGATCAGCAAGACGTACCGGAGTCAGGGAGAGGTTTTAAAATTTTTCCTTTCGTCGCCAGTGCTTCAGATGCGGGGATTTTAGAATCTCTGCAAATTATTTTTTATTTGTTTTTATTCAATCATTGTTGCTGAAGCAATGGTCTTAACTGATTCTTATTTTAATCTGAATCGTGTATATTTCATCATAGCAATTAACAATAGTTGTATCATTGAATATTTGTACTCATGATGGGGTTGCCTTCAAACGTTCTCATGGAAATGGTGTACTTATAATATGTACGACTTATTCCATGCAATTAAAATTAACTTCTTAGTTACTTGGCGATTAGAGCAAGCATTTAATCATAAGTTTTAGGCAATAAGATTAAATAAATATTCGAACACCTATAGTCTGATAGTCAGATGTACTTTTAAAATACTCAAAGTGTATGCATGCGAGGTCTATGCATAGCCGTTTGACGCTTGAAAATTGATATGTAGTTCAAGTTCAAGCGTAAATTTTTGAACATGAATAATTTATTTAGACTAAATGTGCATTTTCAACGGTTGGAGGTACGTCAATAGAAGATATTTATTATTCACAAATGTAATCTACTCGTAATTTGTAATGAACATTCGTTGGATAATTATTTGGAAAATTAACGAAAGTTTACTATAAAATTCAGTTTAAAAATTTGCCACTATTAAATTATAAAATAGTGAAACGCTCCGTGATTTGCTCCGTGAAACAGTTTATCATTTATACAAGTACAGACAGAGCACAGACAGATTTATACAAGTCAGACAGAGATAAAAGTTATAGACCATGTTGAATGAAGTACATTAACACAAAAACGAAAGGTAAATAATTTTGGTAAATTTGATTAGGAAAATAGACTTCGAAAACGCTACGACCTTATTTCTCAACATTCAAGCATAGTGTCGAAGCTGTAATAAATTATATACGAAATTTCACTGAAATTTGTTCTGTACTTCGGGCGATATTTATTGCTCTCAGAAAGAGCTACAAAACATGACGGAGAAATGTCTGAGACATCGGACAAGACGTGACATTAGCCTCTCATTTACATGTATATTTGTGGCGAATTGCGTGAAATAGCAAAGTTTGCCTCGTGATCTAATATTGTAATATTAGGTTCGTAATTTTTACGAACGACAAGCCGAAGGAATTTCAGAGGGACGTACGAGTTACGACGCGGCGTGAATATGTTCAATTAATAACGACGACGGTGCGAGCGTCGAAGGACTATTTGAAGTAGAGCTTTCGAACGGACTGTCACCTACTTCCTTGTTGTCACACTCGGGGTTTGATGGAGTCATATTTCAGCGCAATGAAACAAAAACTTTTTACACTTTTTTTCCTCTATTGCTCAACTTACCAGATCCAATCATAATGCAATTGAGACTTCCGATCATGACCAAAATACAGTCACCCGTCACTGGACCGTAACCTAACGAACTGATGGTTCAATTCAGTGTTGCCATGCGTTTTGCTAGTCATTATGGATGCGAGACTTGGACTAGGAGACATTCACTCTGATTTTGACTGGCATGTACCTCAACACGATAAATATTGTCAGCATATGTGTAGGTAAAGCATAATCCGAAGATTAATCTTACAACTCTGCCACATCCCACGTTGTCTCGAATGGGTAAACTGAGTTTGCGAGTAAATTTCTGCAGCTGTTAACAATACTGTATTTATTAAGCATCAAATTTTGAGTGTCGCAGCGTTGTTTCATCTAGACATGCCAAATGAAAAGAGTTTTCAAGAAACCGACGTCGGAAGCTAAAGACTCTCGATTAAACCGGCATTTTTCAACTTTGCATTACAAGACCTCAAACTTTTTTCATTGAATCAATTAATAAGGATCGTAACTTTTAAATTGCTTTTCCTATTGTAAAAGGGGAGGAACACCAGCCCTTGTCGGTCTTGCCTGGCACGACGGGTAAACATAGAAAGAGGAAACAAAGCGAAACACCTCACCTCATCACTCTGGTACAAGAAGCCCATCTGACCTGCTTGATCGAACGCAACTTTCACTTAACTCAGTACCAGTAAGTCCCAATGACCAACCATCTCTTTCAGAACTGCCATTGTTAAGCCAAAACTTCTTAACAATTCAACCTAGTTTGTCTTTTATTCTAAGCTCAAATACCCAACTGCCTGCTCAATAGCTGCTAGGCCTTCTGAGCCTGGACCTATTTTAGATCATTCTGCAATCGCCAATCAGCTATAATCTTCCAAACTTTGAAGGATTTTAGAGCTCAAACCTCAATCAGCAATAGGGTGATGATTCGGATGAAAAAATAACTCAGAAAAATAAAAAGGCTCGGAACCTTACACAAAATCCCAAGTCCGGACTTGAACAAGTCTCCACTCTACCGAGCTTTTTCAAAAACCTATCAAACCTGAAATTATCTATTGATGAGTTCAAAGTTCTTTCAAAGGGCCTAAAATTTATCCCATCACCAAGTGAGCAAAAATTTTCTGACCTAGTCACGCACTGGCTGAACTCAGACGAAGTATGAACTTAATAAGAGCTGGCTTACAAAATAGTAACAGAGACGAAATACCATTCGTAACGAAGTCAAACTGGAATCCTCCTGTACTTGGAAGCATGCCGCAGAAGAATTATTTAACAGAAATTAATTTGAGCTAAACAGATAACCAACTCAGAGAGCTAAAAACAATCTTACGCTGAGGCCTCTACAAAACAATCAAAACATAATCATCAAACCAGCGCATAAAGGATGCGCAACCGTTATTTTAAACCGGGAGGACCATATATCAACTGCCGAGAAGCATCTCATAACTGAACATTACAAAATTACCATATGACCCAATGGTTATATGATCGATGACGATCATATAATCATTGAGCCTCATGGTGACGTCACCATAAAATTCGGCTGAACTTCTTGGAACTAAAATTGGTTCCAATTTTTTGTTTCCGCTTTTGAACTGTCTTACGACTAACCAATATACCATGGACTACACTTATATGTTTGTAAAACGCCTGAAGAATTTTACCAATGTTCAGGAATTGACTCATGGTTGAACTAGTACAAGGTTAACCAATGATCGAGTAGCTAATTTTTTTGAATGTAGTTTGTTGTTCGCCTGTGACGTCACTGATCTCACCGTGACGTCACGGGCAACCAACCAAATCACCAAAATGCGATCAAACCAATGGGTTTCAACAGCAATTTTTTCAAATTTCCCCTTGAATTATCTGTGCTAAACTCAATTTTCGTATTTGCTGGCAAGTTTTACAGACAAATTGACGGTTTGGGCATGGGCTTCCACTCGGCCCTACCTTTGTTAATGAGTTTATTTGTTTTCGCGAAGCTACTTGGTTGGCCAATTGTTCTCTTGATTTTAAGCCAATTTTCTATAACCGATATGTCGATGATACTTTTTTATTTTTAAGCATCCCTCTCATCTGGGCATTTTCTTTGACTATCATAATCTCCAAGTTAAGTCCTTCAAAATCACCATGGAGCTTGAATCAAACAACAGTTTGTCTTTCCTTGATTGCAAACTTACCAAATTTTACCAGGCGTTAAAATATATGGTTTCCTATCAAATGCAGTCTTCAAACGCACAATTCTGAACTCGAAACCATTTTTTAGAATTATGAGAATGAAACAACCGAATTTATGGTCTCAAGAAGAGCCATTTCCGCGTACGACAATTCCGACCGCTCGATATTGTGGTGATGTTACCGATGGTGAGGAGACTGAAAGGCACTCGCGTGTGGCTGAGAACATGTGCATCTTTATCGCTGATGCATGTGCATCTTCATCACTGGTGTATGTGCATCTTCATCGCTGGTTTCTTTCTCAACGTTTATTTGCTCCAATAGTTCTTTTATCTCGTTGTCTGCTAGTTCATTGCAAAAACTACACGAAATGAGACGCATATCGGCAGCGGAAAGCTAGAGCACCTCCTCACCCCGTAGCCCGTGGAACACTGATGTCGCGAGCCAGAGGCCCAGAGCTGCCAGACGCAGGGACGCTGACAGTTGACTGTGACAAGAGAACAGTTCGCTGCCGACATTGGGAACAGCTCACATGGTGGTAAAAGGTTATGCGTCGTTTGCTAAATGACCTACCTATTTATTATAGATAAAAAAGCAAAAATATTATTAATTCAAAACGGAGATTAGATCACAGTTGAAGAGTATCTCGACAGACAGGCTGTGAGATTTGTGGTTATTTTTTATTGAGGTTATAGGAAATGAAGGGCGTTTTCCCGCCCTCCCGTTGCGATTAGAGTATCCCGTTGAGGATGTCATGAATAAAACTTCGGAAACGCCGTATGAAATAATTGAGAAGGCAGATAAAAAACGAGTCAAATCTTCACTTTAATGAAAATTTGCTGGATGGCAATAATGTCATCAACCATGAAATTTGCTCTGTGCTGCGCCCGAGTAATAAAACTTAGCGCTAAAGAAAAAATTTTGCCATGCGTTTTAATTGTAAACAATTGAAATGATTAGCACGATCCCTGAAAGAGGCATTTAAATTGATTAAAGGTATTATTCAAAAGGTATCGACGATTACGGGCTTATTATTTGTCAGGGCCTCAAATGAAATTAAATTAAGTAAATATCTCATCCACTCTTGCTCTGTGCCTCCGAAAATAGTGTAACGCACCGTAAGTATTAAAAAATCCTTGTATGAATTGCTGGTGCAGAGTTGGTGCCCGGGGCTAGTCCAGACCCGCGCAGAGGTGCGCTGCCGGGGCCAAAGAAGTGGAAGCCGTAGTGAGGAACCAAGGGCCGTACAGAGGTCTGTCGTGGAGCAGACGACGCCGGTGCTTACGTCCAAAGTGCTGACTGTGTTTAGGGCGGGCATCAAATAAAGGCTTTACTCCGTGATCTCAATTGAAGAACAGGGGCTGGACGTCTTCACCACAGGATATCCTGGTGCTAAATGGTCGCAGAGGACGAAGCAATAATTATGCGTATTAGCAGCACCCTGTGAGTTGTTGTTACGGAGTCGTGCAACGAACTGGCGAAAATTCTTGAAACAGGGTGAAGTGAAGCAGCACGGGCGATAGGCGTCACCAAAAATAAGACACAGAGCAAGCATTAATGAAGCTTCAACTCGAAAATTTGTGACTAACTCAAAATTCTTGAAAACTAAATCCTAATTTTTTGTCTAACATGAGTACAATATAGCTACGGGTAGAGCAATTCTATTTTGAATTTTGCTAATCGTAGAATAATCTTTTTCCGGAATACTGTATTTTCATTGATACCAGTCGCTTTTGGAAAATTCGTGTCCCTTGCAACAAATATATTTTGCTATATTTATATATAATATATAGATATATTTTGAGGAAAACAACAATATTTGCTCCGTCAGTCATGGCATGATTGATCGTCAGCGCCATATTCAGCATAAAATGACACAAATTAAACTACATCAAAAATAGGGTAAACATCAGCTGATGTGTTATGCAGCTAATAACATCCGCTGATGTGTTATGCAGCTAATAACATCAGCTGATGTGTTATGCCGCTAATAACATCAGCTGATGTGTTATGCAGCTAATAACATCAGCTGATGTGTTATGCAGCTAATAACATCAGCTGATGTGTTATGCAGCTAATAACATCAGCTGATGTGTAATGCAGCTAATAACATCAGCTGATGTGTTATGCAGCTAATAACATCAGCTGATGTGTTCTGCAACTAATCAACATCTAAATAATTCTTCATTGTCAGTGACGCTGTCTATATTCTCAGCCAATCAGACGGTCGTTAGTTAGTCACGTGACCAACTACTGGCCGCCACTCACTAATGGCTGCTGTAGCAGCCAGTGCCTCATTCTCTACACGAAACCACCCGCTTTATTGTTAGTGGCGGTTGAGGCACTAGCCAGACAAGCGGCCGCCCCGGTTAAATGCCCTTATAAAGCGGCGGCTAAGCTTCTGGGCGCGCTTTCTCTGGCTATTAAAATCTGTCCTGATTTACAAGACGGACATTAGCGAGATCATTTTAAGTTGTTAAATACTCGTAATGTTGGAAAGCTTCCAAAAGTTTATTCAAGAGAAATCATTACAATGCAATATATAAATTTATTATTAAAGATTTTCTGTTATGTCTCGTGTCCCGTTTAAAAGATAAAAATTCAGGAAAATCTTAAAACTTTCCGTTACGGCGCATTTGTTCCCTGTATCGTCTCAGCTTCTTGGCTCGTCTCATCTCGACTACATTAAAGAAAGTTCCAAACGAATTAATCATATAACATTTTATATAATTTGTTATAGTCCTTAGTCCAAGCCTACTAACTTATAATTTCCAGTATTACAAGTTCGTAGCCTCATTTTACTTCACACTTGAATTTCGTGTTGAGAAAAACATTCATATTGGTCATAGCTAAATGTCGTGTTAATGAAGCAGAAATTATCATGTGTGTTCTGAGATTTCTATTTTGATAGCATTATTCGCACTGCACGTTTAAGATGAAAATTTTTCAAAAAATTACCTTTGTTATATGAGAAACACAAGTCCAAAACAGGGAGAAAAAAATCAAATCTTATTTCGGTGCGCCATACGCTTTACGAATCTGAGTGAACAGAATAAGACGCTAATATGAATCTCGTCTTTTAAGATGGTTGAGAAAGCAATTTTGTCCCTAGCCCTCTACCGTCTGATATTTGATTTCCTGAAAAAATAATTTTTTTCTTCTTTCTATCGTGTTACTGATGATGCAATAAGATCATATCTATATAACTTTTTTCATTTTGATGCATAGTGAAAAAATATATAACATGTCACCCAGAGGGAACATTGGTCACCAGAAGGCAGTAATATAAGTGTCACTCTTGAGGAACATCGGGCATACATACAAACATAAGGTATTATATTTTAATTTGAACTAGATTGTTATAATATGAGGATGGACAAACAATCAGGTAATGACAAAAATGTACTGTACCGAGATTCTCTGACTTGAAAAACATACAGTCCTTTTTATTCACGTTGTTACTAAGTTCAGTTTGATAAGTTTACTCTCGATGGTAGGTGGCAAAGCAGTTAGAAGATACTGTTATACAAAGATTTACCTTGCACTTCTTGCATGCAAATCTAGTTTTACCGGTACATTTGTCGTTCTTGCACCTGTTTCTATTTGTTCCAAAACAGGAAAGTGGCCAATTTGGTCAAAACGGACAATGTTCTCGGGACCAGATCGAAGACGTTGGGGGGTTGAATTGTGACTTTCCTGTGGTGATGGCCTTCCACGCTTTGCTGGTCGTGCTTTACCCTTCGCTGTTAGTGCACTAGCAACCGATAATTTGAAATGAGCCAGCGGTAGAATGTCTTTTCTTTGAAGGTTCAAATCTTCAGCATCCCTTTTGTATAGTTTCCAGGAATTTATTATAGACATGTCGAACATATGGAATACAAGTCTCACACAGAACTTCTTACATCGCAGAGAGATTCTATAAAGCGCTATAAGACTATCAGCCAGGTTGACGCCTCCCATGCATTTGTTATATTTCTGAATAATGTCTGGGCATGTCAGGTCTACCACTTTTTTCTGTTTTTTGTCTTATCTCTCGACAGTTGTTACTGGGCAAGCTCTCGCAAAGTTCGACACAGTATTGACAATTTTGTTGTCGTGCCACTTTACGTAACTAATTTCGCAATTACTTTGCTTGCAAACGAGCTCTTCATATGATCCTCTACCCTTTTTCTCCAATGCTTTGTCAATTTGTTTGCCTTTCGCTACACCTGGTAGTCTTGCAGTTCCAACAGTGCCACAAGACCATATTCCTCTGCTGGCGAGGTGATCCATGAGAGGAAGGCTGGTGAACCAGTTGTCGAAGTACAAGATGTGATTCATTTGTGACGGAATGACCTGGGCGAGGTGAAGAACAATGTTACCACTTGGTTTGACGTCAGGAATATTCGGGGCGTCAACTGGCTCGATCTTACCCGTGTATGGGATGAAGTCATGTATTATTCCTTTTGTGTCAGCCAGAACAAATATCTTATACCCCCACTTATGCGGCTTACTTGGGATGTATTGCTTCAGTTGGCTTCTCCCTTTGAAGGGAACAAGTTATTCATAAATGCATAGTTCTTACTGAATTGGAATTTTCTGAAATTTTTGTCGAATATGTTCAATCATTGGTTTTACTTTGAACATTTTATCACATTGATTTGCTATTTTGCTGTTGTCACTCATGTGGAAGTGAGTTTTAATTGCTTCAAATCTATTCCTGCTCATCACTGTGGGGGCCACGACCATGAAGTCAAGAAGTTTATGGCACCAATGCATTCGTGTGTCAGATACCTTCATTATAGAAAAATACATCACGAGGCCAATCAACTGTTCGAGCTCATTTTTCGTAAGCCCAAAGGTTTATTCACATTTTTTGCACAGAATAAAGGTTTGATTGTTCGACAACCAGTTCTAGAAACGAGTCAGTAATGAAGGACTTGAAATATTCGTAAGGATGTTGCACTTCATGACAGCTAGCAGGGTTCGGTCCCAGTTGGCAGCTGATATTCAGGTTCTTCAGTGCACCCACCGTCTTTATTGTACCTGTGAGGGGCTAAAATATGCCTCTTTGTCCGTGTAGATCTGGACGAGCCGGTGCTTCCATCAGCCTGTAGTTCCAGAACTACAGTTTCATCATTAGGAAATTCATCACTGGGCTCATCATCATGATCCTCGTCTTGAATATCTAATTCAATTTGTTCAGGAGGAAAAGTTAGGTCCCCAACTTCTTCATCTTCTCCGTCACAATCGCTAGGACCATCACTGTCAATAGCTGATTCTCGTATTTTCATTGCAGTTTTTCGCCCATAGAATGAACTTGGTTGAAAAATATCTGGAAATAAAGAGAAAGTGGAAATTTTAATTGATTTCGAGAATACGGATTATATGTTGATTATGTATATACAATGAAAGTATTTCATTGAATTATAATCAAAACTCAATGCATTTTATCATTCAAAAACTATGTATTCACCTGAATGAGCATGCATATATAATATTGTACCATGCAGTTTTTCATAAATGTCACATGATATAATCACCTGACGGTTGTTCCTCCTCAGTGACAGACAATAAATGCAGTGGAGAGCCTGATGTTCCCTCTCAGTGACAAACAATGAATTATACAAAAAATGTTTATTGTAAAGGTAAAAGAAAAACCGAATACATCAGACATGACCTAGATTCATGAGAACAGCTTATAAAAATTCGCAGCATCATAACTCACCATTGTTTTCATCCATGATTAGGTAAAGATGGCAAACCGGAGAATAATTGTCACACCTCCAACCCTTGAAACGTATAACCATCCACTGAGCACGAAACCACTTACATTGACGGTTGCTGCCGTGTACGACAACTTTAACGTGTCCTCTGCAGGGAACAACCGTCGTCAGGTCGCTACAGTCAATAACTGGCGCATAATTTCAATGTAAAAGTTATGTTCCCGGACAGTGACACGGGGCGGTAGAGGGCTAGAAGCGGGCCGTCCAACATCCAGCCAATTCATCCTTTAAATATCAGCGAAGTTTTACGGGACAGCTTAGAGGTCATGAATAAATCAGAGGCGCTTGAGTTACATCATTGGAGGCGACGTGTCATATTGGGTTCACCTCGGGTGAGCACCGGAGTAGAACGTAGGTCTTTGTTCTCTTGGGCGGGTTCTTCTCATGTCGGTATAAGCTTTATAGATGCACTATGAAGGGTCAAGCGGAAATATCGGCATCGCAGGAAAATCCTGTGGCTTCAAAATGTGCAGTTCGTCTACACACAGCGCGAGAAATATTGGTTGGAAATTGAAAAAAATTCCACATAAATTTAAAAAAAGTCGCTAGGATCTGCCGCGGCTAAAACATTAGAGGTATAGAAATTTCCCTAAATATGATATAGTTAAATTTGTGTCATTTTAAGCTGAATATGACGCTGACGATTAATTATGCCATGATTGAACGAGCGAAAATTGTTGTTTTCCTCAAAATATATCTATATATTATATATGAATATAGCAAATATATTCGTTGCAAGAGGCACAAATTTGCCAAAATCGACTGGTATCAATGAAAATACAGTATTCTGGAAAATGAACTGTTCTACGAGTAGAAAAATTACAAAAATTAAATGGTTCTACCCGTAGCTATATTGTACCCATGTTGACAAAAAAACTAAGATTTAGTCTTCAAGAATTTTGAGTAGTTATAAATTTTCGGGTCATAGCTTCATTAATGCTTGCTCTGTGCCTTATTTTCGGTGACGTCTGAGGTAGTTTTAACGTGAACATTTAATATGAAACCAGTATCGCCCGTGCTGCTTCACTTCACCCCTGTTTCAAGAATTTTTGCCAGCTCGTTGCACGACTCCGTATAACAACAACTCAAAGGGTGCTGCTGTTACCTGTACTCATAATTCTTGCCTCGTCATCTGCGACCATTTAGCACCAGGATATCCTGTGGTGAAGACGTCCAGCCCTTGTTACGCATAATTCTTGCCTCGTCAAAATTACCACATATCTCACAGCCTTGTCTGTCGAGATACTCTTCAACTGAGATCTATTCTTGGTGGTGGATCAATAATATTAATGCTTTTTTGATTTATAATAATTAGGTAGGTCATTTAGCAAACTACATAATCAACTTTCGCCCGAATGGGCTGTTCTGCGTAGCGGCAGCGAATTGTGCTCCTGTCACCGACATAGTCAGACTTTCAGAGTAAGACAATCAGACTCGCGACATCAGTGTTCCACGAGGCACGAGCTACGGAGGTGGGAGGAACTCAAGCTTTCCGATGCCCACATGTGCCTCATTTTGTGTAGTTTTTGCAATGGTGGGCGATGAGATCAAAAAAATATGGAAAGCAGCCGCGCACCACCAATTTTGTGCACCAATAATCCCTGAATCGGAAGCCTTGGATCTCTACGGACATCCACCAATCTGCGGTGAGCCACTCGGCTGTGTCCTCCTCCGGCCTCGCATAGAACCTGCCGTGCACCACCAGGCCGCGGATCGAATTTGACTACCGGGCATCGTTAAATTTCGCACTTTTACGTTCACCGCATCTGAGGTTAGGTTTCAGATAGCATAGTTTTGCTTCAAAATTTATCGTTCTTCGACGAGTGGCCGTTTGACCGTGGGCTGGTTCGACACACGGCCTAGATATGATTGTCCTGAAGTTTTGAAGGCTACGTTCCGGAAGGCAGGAATCATGATGGTCCATTACATCCAGGGCAAGGGTGGTCTTCGGCAGGCGACCCAAAAAAATATTGGAGCTAATAAACTTTGAGAAAAAAACCAGCGATAAAGATGCACAAGCACCAGTGATGAAGATGCACATGCTCCAGCGATAAACATGCACATGTTCTCAGCCACACGTGAATACCTTTCAGTCACCTCACCATCGGTAACATCACAACAATATCCAGCGGTCGGAATTGTACACGGAAATGACTCTGCTGTAAACCATAAATTCGGTTGTTTCATTCCCATAATACTTAAAAATGGTTCGAGTTGAGAATTGTGCGTTTGAATACTGGATTGATGGGAAACAATCTGTATTATTGCCTGGCAAAATTCGGTAAGTTTGCAATAAAGGAAAAACAAACGATTGTTTGATTCAAGCTCCATGGTGAATTTGATAGACTTATGTTGGAGATTATGATAATCATAGAAATAGGCCCAGATGAGAGGGATGCTTAAAAATCAACAAAGTATCATCGATATATCGGTTATAGAAAATTGTCTTAAAATCAAGAGGACAATTGGCCAACCAAGTAGCTTCGTGAAAACACATAAAAATATTAACAAAGGTAGGGCCGAGTGGAAGCCCATGCCCAAACCGTCAATTTGTCTGCAAAACTTGCCAGCAAATACGAAAATTGAGTTTAGCACAGATAATTCAAGGGAAAATTGGAAAAAAATGCTGTTAAAACCCATTGGTTTAATCGTAATTTGGTGATTTGGTTGGTTGCCTGTGACGTCACTGAGATCAGTGACGTCACAGGCGAACAACAAACTACATTCACAAAAATTAGCTTCTCGATCATTGGTCAACCTTATACTAGTTCAACCATTAGTCAATTCCTGAACATTAGTAAAATTCTTCAGGCGATTTACAAACATATAAGTGTAGTCCATGGTATATTGGTTAATCGTAAGACAGTTCAAAAGCGGAACCAAATAATTGGAACCAATTTTAGTGCCAAGAAGTTCAGCTGAACCTTATGGTCACGTCACCATAAGGCTCACTGATTATATGATCGTCACCGATCATATAACCATTGGGATATATAGTATTTTTTTCAATGTCCAGTCATGAGATGCTTCTCGGCAGTTGATATATAGTCCTCTTGGTTTACAATAACGATTGGTGGTTTACAATAATAATAATAATCCGCTAATAATCTTGGTTTACAATAATAATCCGCTGGTTTGATGATTATGTGTGGATTGTTTTGTAGAGGCCTCAGCGCAAGATTGTTTTTAGCTCTCTGAGTTTGTTATCTGTTTAGCTGAAATTAATCTCTGTTAAAATAATTCTTCTGCGTCATGCTTTCAAGTATAGGAGGATTCCAGTTTGGCTTCGTTACGAATGGTGTTGAGTCTCTGTTACTGTTTTGAAAGCCAGCTCTTAAGTTCATACTTCGTCTGAGTTGAGCCAGTGCGTGACTACACTGAAACAAATCGGTGTGTAGAAACTACGCACCAAAGTGACTATCCCGGCTTGTCCCAAAATGAGTTGCCAAAGGCGACTAAAGCGCCCCTTAGCCAGCCGGGGTGCGTAATTAAAAGCTACTTTTAGCGCGTAAATAGAGAAAGCCTCAGTGAACTTACCTCCGGCCGATGCTTCATATGCAGTATGGTGAAGGAGAATACCATGTATAAAATAGCGCATAGGATGAGAGAAAGACTGCCAGAAGTACATCATTTTATTAGAATACCACATTATGAGTATCGCGTCCACTATTACTATGTCTCTAACGCTAAAATTGTAACCGATTGAGATAAATTTAAATTTAAATTAATTACTCAAGAATACAAAGGTAATAATTCCCATGCAATATATAGCCTAGGATTTTAACGCACCCTTGGCGATATTACAGGGTAACAACTCCAAAGAAAATACATGGCATCGATTGCTGTATAAAAATAAATATTTATTGAAATTCCTGTACATGGCTTTACACGACGCAGCTTTCTGAACGTGTCCCTTCATGTTGAGATATGACCGGAATTAGTTTTCTTTCATGTTTTATCGTGACAGTTACAATATATGAGCATATTATTCCAATTAGCTGCATTATTAGATATAGACATAGTATTTGCATATAAATTCTCTCACCTTCGACTCGACGCTGGAAGAACCACAGCCAACCGTAGCAGGATTCGAACCCGGGCTCGCTACAGCAGACCGCGCGACGCCTTAGTCCACTTGACCATAGCAGCACGCACGCGTTGTAAACTAAAATAAGCTATTTAACCTAACTTTCTACATCATGACCGAAAAGGCACTCATGTGCCTACATTTTGTAGATATCATTTATTTCTGTTATTCTTCAGAGAAGGAACAATATTGCCCGGTGGGCCGAATCTGCGTAATATAACCGGAGAGAGCAGCTTCTGTCTCATGATGACTCTGATCAGAGGCTGGACGGAGATAACAGCGCGAACCACGATCACCTCCCGCTCAATTAATGGCGTTGATAAATGTAAACGCGTACGCTTGCTATGAATTATGACGGAACGAAAGGAGAGTCAACTTTAACTTGAGATTTAGCATGGTGAATTTAGCCTATGACTAACAAACCCATATACCTACTGTTCAATACACTCATTTCCAACATGAGCCTTCTGCGCGCATTTCTGTTCGCTGAACCGCAAGTGATTGAATTGTGATAGAACGGCTAAGCGAATAAGTAAATAAATTGTAATATTAATGTCAGCCGTAGAGAAATAATTTTTTGTACTCTTCAGCGTAATAAGGATAATTTTTCTGCAAATATCGGAGTTTTCTACAATCGAACTACACATTTTTCAAGCAAGTAGGCGCTGTACAAAAAAAATATAAAGTACACAGCTAGTAGGCGCTGTCGGCCAGGTACAAACGTGTACACGCAGTGAACGATCGTCTACACGGTACACGATGCTACTAGCTCCAGCTAGTAGGCGATGTCGGTCAGGTACAAACGCGTACACGCAGTGAGCGATCGTATACACGGTACATGGTGCTACTAGCTCCAACTAGTAGGTGCTGTCGGCTACGTGAACCTAGCTAGATGGCATTCATTATCGCTGACTTTTAGGAAATGTGTTGGTGTCGAGAGTTGTGCTCTATACACTCTTTAAATTCATTTCTGTTTTAAATAATTCTAAAAGTTAGCGAGTGTTTGGAATACAACCTGAGTTGAAAATTACACCTTTCATCGAGGTTAATTTGAATATTTTATATGCGAATTAATCTATATATCTTTGTATATGTTTGATTCGACTGATCTACATTATGCCAATTATTTAAATTGAATGTTATTTAATCCGTATTACATTAAATTATTTGTCAACTCAGTTTGAATAATTTGCCAAATTCAGCTCCCAATAATAAAATAAAAAAATCGTCTCCCAAATTCAGCTTAAAAGTCCCCAGATAAATTGATGTCGATCGGACGAGAAAAGCATATCGTCTTCTTTCGTGGGTAAATAATTTAAAGTACAAATCAAGGGCAAAACTTTGGCTAAGCAATTTCAACCAATGATTTCAATGCTACCTAATTAAATGAGAATTCATTTGGAATATTACTTGTAAATTTATCCAGTGAAAAGATTTGGCTATCCTGTTCTTTCTGGATTCGAAACATTTGGAACCGCGGCCCGCCACGAAGCCAGAGGAACTTTTTGGATGCGTTTCATACGGTAATGCCAATGATTAGAAACTCTTTCATCATTTCTGACTGCAGTGGGTTATTAGTTAAGAACTTTCAACTCCACAGCTTTCGAATGTTCACACAAGAGCTGTCTGGAAGCCTCGCTTATAAACAGAAGGAATTGTGATGAACAAGTTTTTTTACGCC
>NW_025931155.1:0-6230 GCF_000764305.2 Hyalella azteca
ATAATTTACTGCAGGCCTTGTGTCTGTCACCATATATATGTATTTCATTACCAAGTCCTTCAGTCAGTCCATTACCAAGTCCATGGTTGTTGGTCTAATCTTGGTGCAACCTTTTTTCTTTGATTTTTTGAAGAATGGCTGTAGGCTCTACATCAGGAAACTGAAAAAAATTATTTATGAAATTTGGGCATACCGGGCCAAACAGCACATATTCAGTGCTCATAAATTTTATTTCCTTCTGTCTTCTGCTGTCCCAGGTCTAGCTAGAAATGCTAGATGGGTCACTTGTTATTGTTTCCTTATGTTATTGTATTGTTTTGTTTGTTATTGTTTAAAATGTATAGCTTTTTATTCCTGTGAAAAGGGAAGGTGATGAGTAACACTGCATGCAAATATGAGCCCCGTTTTGGCCTCCACAAAGTTACTTTATGAACATAAAAAAATTTTATTTCAAGCAGCAGATAAAAAATTTATTTTAATACTCCCTAGGGTAAATGCACCATATTCCAACACTGTGGGTAATTCTGACACCCCTCAACTTTTTCCTTTATATTAAGCTTGGTCTTACTTCCACACATGCGTAGATGGTTGAAATAGTAACGTCATACTATTGCACGCAAGATTTCCGCAAAACACTAGGCCTAGCGGAAAATGTTATGATCCGATTAGCGAAAGTCCAAGTCAGCTAGTGAGAAATATCAAAATGCACATGAAAGTTGATAGTTGATCTTGCTTTACTAAATAGTGATAAACTGTTTGTGTAGTAAGAATATTATGGTTTGAGACTTTTAAATATGTCTGTGAATATATTAGGAATCCTTTAAATATACTTGTATATGCTGATTTTAAGTGGTAAATAAATTATTAGATGATCGATTTAAGAGACGGTTTTAGACACATAAAAACTAATGCAAATATGAGGTGACCGACACAGGGTGTCAGAATTACGACACACAGGATGTATTCTGACACAGGGATTCGGAATTACGAATTACAATTTTGAAGCGCTGTCGGAATAAGTTGGCAATGCGGCAATATGCCACATTTAGTCACACGCAGTGTCGGAATTCAGCAGTTTTGTAGATTTTAATTCTAAAGGTTTTTAAATAAATATGGCCACAGTTTGTGACGTTTCATCATTACTGGCGCATAGTGTGGTGTTTGAGAGTGATGTAAAACAATCAGAACTTGAGTTGCACAGACAGTGATCTTTTTATAGCCATTTATTTCTTGCTACGTCCTTAAGGTGTTGGAATATGGTGTGTTTACCCTATATATGTCTGTTGAATAATTTTAATCTATGAGGCAAGATAGGACCATTTGAGGGTAAGACAGGATCACTTGTGGGATGAAACTGAACCATTTGGTGGTCCCATCTTACCCCATGTCTGGTCCTTTTTTTACCCCATTTTAGAATGCACTTAGGCAGTAAGGGTAACTGGTAGGAATGTCTGGTATGGCTCAAAAGTTACTTCTTACTTGAGGTTACCTGAATACCCATCCACAAACTTGGCAAAAAAATATTATGTCACTAGACAGAGCTATTTCCCAAATAAGGTTAACTATTTTCTGACCTATCTCCACAAAGGTTTTAAAAAAATTGCCTAAAATTCATTATTTGCAGTACATTGTTGAAACAAACACTGAAATGACAGGAAATAGTTGCGCTAACAGATTCTTATATCAAATTGAACTCAGTGCAATCAGTATGCATTTCATAGGCTGGTCCTTTCTTATCCCATGAAGGCTGTGATCCTGTCTTACCCCATCTGACTATATACCAAAAAATTAGTCAGGCTCTAAAATTTTCTAATCATCTGTATTATATACTCCACTCATATTCAAATATAACTTAATTTATTATACATCCAAAAGGTGTTGTTTTACCTTGCCTGTAGAGTGGCTAGATGTGATTCAGCTACATGTCCAATAATTAAACAATTAGGCTCTCCATTAATCATAACTAATCAATTAATCACAATGTTGTAGTCCAGTCAGCAGAGTTCACATAAGCTATGTGAAGATTAGCTCAATCACCCTAAGATACAATACCTAGCTAAGCCTACCTCCAACCCTGAGAACAAATTTGGGACAATGAAACACAGGTCATTCCCAAACAACACTACACTTAAACTAAGAACAAAGTCAGGAGCCATTAGTACAGGATAAACCCTAGGGCACCAAATATCCTTCACAGGATAAGCTGGGCAACCACCCTCCAGAGGAAAATCCCTCAGGGGTGACTGCAGTATTCTGTTCAAGAGCCAAATTGTGCAATATGGTCCAACTTTGTGGTAAACAATAATTTTAAACAGAACATCCTAACCTGTGACATAAGGGAATCAAAATTACAGTAAGATAAGCAATAGCCTAGGAGTCTTGGTTGGCACAGAGATAAAGGTCCTGGAAAGGAGATAACAGTAATAAATTGTGGCACTTTCTCAACTGTAGACTAGCACAGGAAGAGCACTCTTTACCTGGTCCATGGATCACCCTGATGTATAGCACTAAGGCAGTGTATTTGCATCACTCTCATAGACACCACAGGCACACCCAAGCACTCCCCCTCACAACAACACCCCAGGTACTCAATGGTCTGGTAGAAAGGTTCCACAGAAGGTTACTGACCACTGGGGATACTGTACTGGGTAGCAGGAACTAGGAACCTCAATGGCAAACACTCAGGGCACTCACTATGTCTCCAAGTGAGTTAAAGAAACCTAGACATTAGCAATAGGACAAGAAACAAGGGTTACATTGGCTAAATAATGATAATGATTAAGGATCTTATTCAACTTAGTCACAAGACTAATCTATTAATAATGTTTCCTAACTACCTGCAAGAAAGTCTCTGGTTATACAAGCATATTAAAACAGTATTGGTTGAATATGATCACTGATTAGTGAAATACAGAAAATAAGCACCATTATCAATGTCTCATCGTAGTCCGCAATACTGGAATTGAAGGTGATGGGTGCTAATAATGGGCACACATATGAATGAGTCGTCTACTAACACTATCTGCCAATGATGAAATCAATACGATCACATCACTCGTGGGTTGCACAACTGGTTGACTAAATCCCTGGTGGTCTGAAAGTCAAAGCCCCATTGTACATAAAAGAGTTGACATCAGGCAAGTGTTCCTAGTGACTTGCAAATAGGGGTTTAAAACAAGTGTATCCAAATGAAGTGGCTAAAGACTTGCTTATGAACAAGACTAATATGCAGCTAGCTTAGTTAAGTAATGATAACAACGCCTAGGTTAACATTTAAACAATGAGCTTCAGCAAGGTGATCTTCAAGGAGCTGCAGTTTGGAAGATGAGAAGACTCAGGGCAGGAAGGTCAGGACTGGGCAAGTCTGGGTTCCAGGTCTCCTCAACAGCGTGCCAGCTGGGTCCCACACCAACTGCTCCTATCAAGTTAAAAAAATAATGGGACTAGAGTCTGTGGTCTTTAAGGTTAGTTAAAGGGGGATGTATACCTCAAATGAGGAGTATTTTGGTTTGGATTTAAACAAGCAATAATGCATAAAACAGCAAAAACACAGGACAAATGTCCAAGCAACATAGCAAGACAAGAAAAAAAAGTACAGTATGGCAAGGCAAACACTTGATATGAGATCTAATAGCTGTAATCATTCAAATTCAATGTAAAAGCAATCAGGCGAATAAAGCAATTCAAAACATGAACAAGGTGACATTAAACAGGTAACAAAGGAATAAGCAAGCTTTATTGCAGTAAATTAAGTGCATGAGTTTGAAAAGGACAGGTATACTATTATTCATGAGTTGATCAGGTCTTAGCAACTCACCCTTAGGGAGCAGCTAAGTTGCTCAGCAAGCAGGAACGGGTTGACAATGGCTTCCAGGGTTAAATGAGCTTCAGGCAATGGGCGCAGGTGAGGCAAGCAATTAGGTGCAGACAAGGATCACTAAGCGTGATAAGTGGTATGCTTACTAAACTTAACCGAGACTTTTAATAGTGCATGCTACACTTCAAACATGATGATAAGGCAGAAGCAATTGAACTTTTGACATTGCATAAAGTTGCATGCTCTAACTAGTGAATTATTGATGGAGAACAACACCTGAAACAAATACAAGGGAAGGAAACATTCATTAATAATAACAGTCACAAAAGTCCTAAATTAGATGGAAAGAGCAAACCCTATTAGGAAGCATAACTCGAAGTAATCAATACACCAAAGAGCCAGGAATGAAAAGTAAGAACCTAATAATCTAAGATTAAGCAAGAGGAGCAATCTGCTCCTCTTCATCATTCTTTCTGTGCTGCTTTTAATATATGATTTTTTCCTAATATGGGTGTTTTTCATTCATAAATGAAGTTTGCATGAAGGAGTAGATTGTCTGAAGTTTGTCATGCGAACAATTCAATATTCCATTGAAAACATATAGGGAATGATGATCTGATGACAAATGATAGAAAGGCATTTTTATGTTATATTGGTTTGATAACAAATGGTACAAAGGCATGTTTTGTGTTATATTGGTGTGATGACGAATGATGCAAAGGCATGTTCTATGTTATATTGATCTGTGTTTTGTGTTATATTGATTTGATAACAAATGATTCAAAAGCAGGTTTTATGTTATATAGGTTTGATAATAAATGGTACAAAGGCATGTTTCATCTTATATTGATCTGATAGCAAATAATCCAAAAGCATGTTTTATGTTATATTGATCTGATAACAGTTATATTGGTTTGATAAAAACTTACCAAAGGCATGTTTTACGTTATATTGGTTTGATAACAAATGATCCAGCAGCATGTTTTATGTTATACAGGGTCCTTCAAAAAAAAGTCCATGATTTCAATGGGCTTTTGCAAGACTCATACGACACATACAGAACAATTAATTTTATTTGTGAATAGCTTATTTGATGCCATTTTATATCACTTAGTACACTTTACTTGGTTTCGAAAATTATGTTTGATAAATGATGTCCCCCATTGTTAAGACATTCACGAAGTCTTTCCCTGAAGTTGCCCATAGCTCTTTGTGTAACTTCCCTTGGAATGGCTGCCACTTCCTGCCTAATGGCATGTTTTAGTTCTTGCAGATTTCTGGGACAATATTTGTACACTTCAGCCTTTAGGTAGCCCACAGAAAGACTCACACTGCTCACCGGTCCATGGAAATGTTAAGAGAGTTGTTTTCTGGACGTCTTGTGTCTTTAAGAGGAGACATTTCCTGGCCCCCATGGCCCCACGGTCACTCGACTTATCACCTTGCGATTTCTTTCTGTGGGGCTACCTAAAGGCTGAAGTGTACAAATATCATCCCAGAAATCTGCAAGAACTAAAACATGCCATTAGGCAGGAAGTGGCAGCCATTCCAAGGGAAGTTACACGAAGAGCTATGGTCAACTTCAGGGAAAGACTTCGTGAATGTCTTAACAATGGGAGACATCATTTATAAAACATAATTTTCAAAACCAAGTAAAGTGTACTAAGTGATATAAAATGGCATCAAATAAGCTATTCACAAATAAAATTAATTGTTCTGTATG
This sequence comes from Hyalella azteca, assembly GCF_000764305.2. Lineage (NCBI taxonomy): Eukaryota > Metazoa > Arthropoda > Malacostraca > Amphipoda > Hyalellidae > Hyalella > Hyalella azteca. Next base: position 5,541 of record NW_025931155.1, read on the forward strand.
TGTCGTATGATTTTTGCAAAAGCCTATTGAAATCAGGGACTTTTTCTTGAAGGACCCTGTATATGGTTTGATGATGATGATGATGATGATCACCACAACGTCACTCGACTGAGTGCCGCCCAGGCCCACCCCCCTCCGGAGCGCCGAGCCGGTCTTGCCACACTCTGACCAGTTGGGACACTTCCACTGGCTTATAAGTATTCCCTGAGCCAGAGGACGGGTCTCCAGCTCAGCGTCACCGAAAAAACGGTGTAGCCTGACTGCATCTTGTGATGCAGTAGGATGATTGTTGTGATTTGCATCCGAAGATGGTACTCCCACGACGTACACGCCACAGCATTGGGAGCTGTATATGGTTTAATAACGAATGATCCAGGGGCATGTTTTATGTTATATGTGGTTTGATAACAAATGATCCAGGCAGGGTTGGTGATTTTTTTGATTTTTTTAAAAAAATCAAAAAAATAAAAAATCAATGATTTTTTTTTATTTTTTCATGATTTTTTTGATTTATTTGATTTTTTTGATTTTTTCAACTTTTTTGTCTTTTTGAAGTGTTATTTTTTATGTTACAATTAGCCTACTAACAATAACAGTATATGGATCATAATGGATGGCTAAAAAGGGCACTTATTGCCTTCAATAATGGCCAACAGGCCAAGGTGGTGTTTACCACTTAGGGATTTTTGG
>NW_025931155.1:6358-11055 GCF_000764305.2 Hyalella azteca
AGAGTTTCGATTGTGAGTTTGTGGTGAGCGGACGTGTGAGCTCCGCAGTGACAAAACCTGCCGGTTCTAAAACCAGTGCTATAAGTGTTACTGAGTTCTGACAATTTATATAAAGTAACATCAACAAAAATACCAACTCCCATCAACATCTCAAGGACAATATCACCCAACAAGACACCGAGGGTGGATTCCTCACAAAAGGAGGGCCGTCTCCTAGGGGACCACCTCCCAACGGCAACGAACATGAAGCCCAAGGATCAAAGCTCAAAAGAAAAGCTCAAGAAGGGGGGAAAAACGCTCGAGCCTCTCTCACCAACTGCAAGTAAGAATAAGCTCAGTCAATCGCTGAAAAGAAGAATGAACTTCCCAGCTGCCTCTTCAAAAACCAAGAAGAGTGCTCTGGAAGACTTAGAATCTTCAAGTAAAACCTGTCTCTTATACACATCTAGATGTGTATAAGAGACAGATACTATATTGTTTTGATAACAAATGACCCAGGGGCATGTTTTATGTTATATTTGGTTTGATAACAAATGATCCAGGGGCATGTTTTATACTATATTAGTTTGATAAGAAATAATCCAAAGGCATTTACACTTGCAGATGCTCTATGAAAAAATTGCGAATGCGATACTGGCAGATGAGGGGGGCTTGGGGAAGACAGTGCAAACAATAGCGATGCTGTGCCATCTTGTGGAGAAAGACGCTAAGGGTCATTTCTTGGTGATTGCTCCCCTCAGCGCCCTGTGCAACTGGTGCAACGACATCAAGATGTTTGCGCCGCAGGTGAGACCAACATGGGAAAATGTAAGAATTCAGATCCTTTATTAAACCTCATTAATAAAGCAGGATTTATTAAATAAATGGATTTAAAAAAAAGATTATTTGATTCACAGGTGAGACCAATGTGTGAAGATTTGAGCATTTGGATCCTTTATTAAACCTTATTTATAAAGCAGGATTTATTTTAAAAATGGATTTAAAAAAGGAGTATTAAAGTTGTGTGTGGTTAGCCATCTCTCTCTTATAGTTTGTTATTTGTACCAAAGTTCTGGCTTATATTTATTAGGAATGGGCCATATCTATTATCTTACTTTAGGCACAGTAATGTTTAAAAATATTTTGTATAACTTGCAAAGATCTTGTGAAATTATGTCAAAAAGTAATACTAATGACAGTTATTGATTGCAGCTGCCGTAGGTATGTGGCAACAAGAGCGTGTCGTGTGAGAAGATGTATGTTTGAAAATAATTTGTAATAATTTAAATAATTTTACTTAATAATAATAAATAATTTAATAATTTTTAATTTTAATAAATAATTTTAGTTGAGAAATAATATTAATGGCAGTTATTGATTGCAGCTGCCATATGTGTTGTTCCATGGCAACGAAAGCGTACGGTGTGAGAAAATGAAGCTGTTCAAAAAGACGTCGCCTGTAAAGGTTACATTGCCTGATGGCAGCTCCGTTACCCGCAACGTCTTCCCTATTGTTGTCACAAGCTACGAGGTATGTTATAATTTGAGTTATTTCTTCATTGAATATTAAAATTATCATCTATACATATAATAATATATCTATGATTTATTTTCTTATTGAATAATTTTATGTGGTATGCCAGAATTTGATTTTTTTTATTTAGTAATTTAATATAATTATCACCTATACCAAGTTGTATTGATAATTTTGTTTCTGATAATTATTGTACTGTATTATATATAGTACAGTATGCCCTATTGTTGTCACGAGCTACGAGGTATTGTTGCTGGCGCTATGGAATGCTTATGTCGGGTTCTTTAGTCTCTGGCAACAATTTAGGTGAATTAAAGTTTTCTTCTTGCTATGGATGTATTGTTAAAGCACGGGGCAGCGATTACAGATGCAGTTGCGAATGGAATGAAATGTAACCAGACATTGGGAGCATGAGTGAGGTATTTGAGCTGCAAGAGATAAAACATATAATCAATAAAAGTAAAATCAAATAAAAGAACCTCACTCACAGCAGTTAATCAAAACCAAAAACCCTTAGCATTGATTAAACAATCAAGCTGCAAGCACTAAGGTTAACTTAGTTCGAATATAATTGATAATGAGTGCACAAGAGTAACGCGAGAGAGAACACACAAGAGATTAAAGTGGACCAAGGTAAACGGCACAATTGCAACTGTGGTAATAACAGCAACTTATTGGGAGAACACGTAGGTAAATTGAAAACAGTTTGGTATTCTCATAATAAAATAGCAAGCATTGAAATTAGAAGATTGAAATAGCAAAGCAACTGAAGCAAAATCATGTAAACAACTCACTATTGTGCAATTAACATTCTTTAGATTAAAAGCAAGCATTGCTAGAAGTGGATAAATGTATGTGCAAAGTATAAACATAAGCAGGAATGAAGTAAATAAATTATTAAGCTGAATAAACACTAACATACCTGGTTTTTAAAGCATTGTACAATATGGATTCTAACAAGCACTCACCAAGGCAATTGCAGTCGTCAGAGCATTGGACATCAATCTGCCTGCTTCTATTAGAACTTTACTATGTTACTGATCAAGCACATGCATGAATAATATAATTATTGGAATTTTTCTTGTGCCTGAAAATAAAGAGAAATATTTGGTATTGAATTAGAACATATACATTGAATAAACAAATGAATAACAGATTTGGTTTGCGATGAAAAATACTGAAATAACCACCCGGCTACAGTATGTTATAATTTAATTTATTTCTTTATTGATTATTTTAATATACCATTAAACAGGGTAAAAAGGGACGGTCGGGGTAAATAGGGACGCGCGTCCCACATTTTGTAGAAATGTAGCAGCTAAACTAATCGAAATATTGCAAAACTAAAAATAGTGGCGTAAACTTCAACATTTTTACTATCTATTATGTATAAAGCTAGTCAAGAAATCAAACATTTACAATCTCTAAAAAATCACTGCAAAAGTGTGAAAAGTGCTATTTTGGAAAAGTACCTCTGCTAAGGTCTGGAGCAAAAAAAAAATATTCGCTGCATTGAAAAATTTTACTTACATAAAAGTTGCACCCAGGTGTTGGCTTGAAAACGTAATTGACAGAATTTGCCTATCTCATTCCGAAAAAATGGCAGCCATTTCCGTGCGACGAGGTAAAAAGGGACACCCCCCCGGGGTAATTAGGGATACCCTTAAAAATGCATTTACAGTAGAACCTCAGTTAGCAAAGGCTCCAGTTAACAAAAAAATTGATTAACAACAAAAAATTTTGATTACATTTACCTCGCTCGGCAAAAAAATTCACATATCGAAAAATTAGTGCATCATCGGTCGTCACAAAATTGTACATAGAATGCTATATATAGAATTGTGAACCGGGCATCATAGAATGAAAAGTAATTGACCTAAACTATGATTTATTTCTTCAAAACATATGATGGTTGTTCCTAAAACATTATTTTCTGTTTCAGGTATGTTTTTCACGATCCTTTTTGTTATTGTGAAATCACTAGACTCAATTAAAATTGTGCAAAATTACAAACCAGCCTGTAAGCTTACAGATACAGAAGAAATGCTACATGGCTGCTGATATGAAGCTTGCAGTGGACAAGGTTCTTGTTAATGCTCAATGGCATGTCCATGGATACAGTAATATCACATTAATAATATGGTAATTATTGAATATGGTAATATAATATCAATAAAGGAAAAACAAGTAAAAATAACAGAAAATGTCATTTATTTTACATCTTCATCATCTACAATGAAAGAGGAGGACTTCAGAGTGCTGTTAGTAATAGACAAGTACACTCTGCATGCTTCAATGTTTGAAATTGATTTTATTTCAAGTGTCCCTTTTTACCCCATTTCAAGATTAATTCAGGAGCCTTTTATATTGCATCTAGCGCCTTACAAATAGCATATGGAATTTTTTTGAAGATGCCATTCGATAGCCCTTGCAAAGAGCTATAAAATGAGCCTAAACTTGTTTCTGAAATGTTTCACGGTAAGAAGTTATTAACAAAAAAAAACGCTCAAAACCGTCCCTTTTACGCCGTTTGACGGTAATTATCACCTATACCCAAGTTGTATTGATAATTTTGTTTCTGATAATTATTGTACTGTATTATAATACTATAAGTATATGGTAAATGTATAGATGCAGATATAGGATATTTTTTTGCCAATACAATATTTTATTAGTATTGGATAGTTTAATGTAATTATCACCTGTATCCAAGTTGTAGTAATAATTTTATCTTTGATAAATGCTGTACTGTATTGTCAACATTCAAATTGAGTTAAATGATTATTCTGCATTAGATATAGAAGCAGATATAGGATATGTTCTTGCAATATATGTTTAGTGGCTTATTTTTTACTAAGTTGTCACTGTGATGACTTCATTGTTGATGATGTTGCTTCATATCTGAATGTCCTCTATTATATTAACACGTTATTCCATTATAACATTGTTGCCGGGTAGATGTCTCACGTTGCGGGTGAGGTAACCATGTTACCTACTTTGTATTTGGTTTGGCAACAACCCTTCTATCTAGTAAGTCAAAAGGCAAATGAAAGACTGGTGTCTTATCCTATAAATTGAAATGAAAATACCGTGACAATGCTTCACAAGAGAATAGCTAATTATTGAGTGGTTGCGGTACAGTGTAATGGGTAGATGAGTCTAACTGCTTTCGGGAGTTATGAAT
>NW_025931156.1:0-56181 GCF_000764305.2 Hyalella azteca
ATTGATCATTAATAGTGTCCAGGGCGTTCGCGTAAAAGGCTGTGCCGCCAAGGCAGTTAGCAAACGAACTTATGGTGCTATTTCCTTTATTGTTCTTGTAAGCTGAAAGTAATAAAATATAAAGACTTTACTTGAGGTTTGGTGACAAGTCGTTAATAATGAAATGAATATTGGCGCAAGCTAAAATGAAATGCTTCAGAGGTCACACTAACGCTCTTGGCTCCGGTGAATTGCAGTTATGCTAGACGATGTAAACATAGAACATGATACATAGTTTCGGCACATAAGGTATAGTCGCAACTAAAACAAGTAGACATAGGAGTTATACTGCGTCTAGTAATAATAATACTTACAGCAGTAATTAAAAAACAAAAAGCAATACGGCGAGCAGACAAGGTTAAATTCGACGTTACTCGGTGACGTGCTACGGGCTGCAGCTCATGGCCTGTAGCATACGTTCCGTAAAATGTTGCCAGAATAATTCAAGTGACCCTACCAACCGTGGGCGCAAAAATATTTTATTGTGGATAAATGGCAAATAGAAAAAAATTGATCCAGGTCACAAGGTGTCGCTGTTATACAATGCTAAGGATACCCTAATATTTCTCTTCCATTTCCTTCAATAAGAAAAGACCCAGTCATTCATAAGTCTACGGATTATACGTCGAATATTTAATTATCAATCGAAGTGGGATTCGTCTTATTGCATCATCACTTAGCGACCTAAATCATCTTATTGCATCATCACTTAGCGACCTAAAGTTAATAATCATTGTACTTTGTACTTCTCATCTATATAATTGCATCAGCAAGTCATGGTACTCATAAATTCATTGACCGCATGTTAAAAATTCCATATTCACGAGCAATTAAACTCACAATGAAAAAATTTTCCAGCTCACTGATTATTCATGCTTATTAGTTTCGCTTGGATGCGCTACAAATTAATGTGCATGCTATAGCTTTGCGAATAATATTATTGTGTCTCAAACACAGAAAAATATCGTTCAAGGATTTAGGTTGGAAGCATCAGGAAAAAATATATTGCAGAAAACAACAATGAATAACTCAAATTTAATCTGTAATTGTTTGTATTATAGCGATCACAAAGCTTTAATATCAGATAATTTTCGCAGGTCATTTCTTTTATTTTAATCATATATATTTTTAATTTCAGAATTGATTCATATGAATCATTTTGGTAGAAAAATCGTGCGGCAGAATTTCCGACTATCATTTTAATTTGAATTAAAGTTTTAATAATTAATCCTAAGCAAAAGATATTAATGATAATTGATGCTAACAGTTAATTGTCCCAGTAAATATGTGATGGACTTTAATACAACAGTATTTGCATGTATTTCCTATACAATTTTCCAGTATTTTCTAATGTGTAGTTTACAGTGCATGTGTACAGTGTATCCTCGGTCACCCAGACCTCGCATGCTCATGGCAGGGATGATAACACCCCGACCTCGCATGCTCATGGCAGGGATGATAACACCCAGACCTCGCATGCTCATGGCAGGGATGATAACACCCAGGCCCGCATAAGATAAGCGCGATAAGTTTAGATAACTCCTATAGATGAGCTCGTCCGCCGTACGCGTGCAAATGCTTTCCTCGCAAACTTTAGATGGCTTGCATATCACGAGTTATTGACTTGGAAAGCAGCGGAATTTCCGTGTAAATGGGGGATATTTTTTACAATATTTGTCCTAGATCAAGTTTATTTGATCCCTATTATTTATATCGTATTGAATGCATATCACGAGTTATCGGCTTGGAAGTGTCGTGAAAACGAGGCATTTTTACACAGTAATGAGGCGAAGTTTGATTCCTTTTATTATATTGAATGTATATCACGAATTATCTGCAAGGAAACCTAATAAATTTTCATGAAAATTAAGCATTTTTCAAAGTTATTAAAAGATCAATTATTTTTTGCGAAAAAAAAATGATTTTCCAAATCGATATGATTCCATAAGTGCATAAAACTTATCCCCGTCTTCATTTCATTTGATCCTAATTTTCTTTTACGGCACCTTTGACCACTTTACTTAATTTCTTTTTTAAATTGAAGACATAACTTGAAGTTTTCTAAAAACTGTTCGACTGCTCGCGTACCTGAAGCGGCACTGCTTCCATGAATGCAAATGACCTCGACCTGCTCAATGATTCTTCTTAGAATTTGTAGGAGAGAACTTAACTTCGTCATCGACAGCCGTTCCTCAGAATATAAAGTTTCCTGCATTAAAAAGTTTTATGTTCATCAGGAAATTATCGCAACTTTAGAAGGTTTATCTAATGGCCGTGAGAGACAGACATCACAATATCCTTCGCTATCTACGTGCCTGAGCTCGGGAAGAGCGGAACTTTTACTTCCGAAGTTTTGTCAAAGCAATCGGAAATTATTTAGAACGTTCTTCATAAACGGTTAATTTTAAAAAATTATAAATTAACTTTGATTATAAACGAGACTGAATTGAGTGCTTGTCTAAAGACTTCAACTGCTCAAGTTTCACGACCCTCTTTCAGTTTGTGAATGCGATGAAAATCTTGCAGTTTTAGATTTTCTATTGCGACTATATTAACTTCATTATATGAATTTTTGCAACTTATTTATTAATGAAATTTATATAAATAAATTGAAAATAATAAGGAATAATTTTTAATAATTTCCGGGCAAAGACACGCATTGAAAAAAATGCGAATTTTAGTACGTAGCCGTAACGAATTTTTTCATCCCGGATCGCAGAGGCAGACATCGAACTGTCTGGGGGCCAATTAGAAGATTGGAGTGCGATCGTAAACGTGGGAATTTACGACAAAGGAGCTTAGCTTTACGCGACATTGAAAGACGTCGTCGATACCAGACATTGTTTTAACAAGAACAAGATCTCATGACACAAAGTTCGCTCCACATCAGAATTTCTTAAGAAAATCCGAAAAAAAATAACCGCGCTGGAGCCGCCCTTGGCGCCAGTGGTCATCGTTCGCAATAAAACTTAATTAATGTTCTCGTCTTGTCAATTTCAAGGGACAAGCCCCATAAAGTCTTCACAAACCTCGATGGCTGAGGAGGGCTCGACCAACCTGCAAGTTGAAGCCAAGAAATTGGTTTAGGCCTTCAAGTTATACGCTCGGAATCTTTTTAGCTTTTTCTGGAGAACGCTTTTAATTTTTAAAACTGTTTTGTCATGAGAATAAGAAAAACGGAAATTTTTACAAATTATATTATCCTCTAGGTTTGGGTAACTTTGAATAGATTACATGATGAGATCTAACATGCTAATACATACCCTCCTTGATTAAGATTGCGGTTAATTTCAAATATTTTCATTGGCTCTATCGCTCAGAAAATTACGCCAACTGCAGCCGAGACGACGATGCAATTTCACATAATAATCAAATCTTATTTTACCTTCTTATATAATTAGTCTGCTTAAATATCAAGATCACCAAGAATTTAAAAGCATAGAAAACGCCAAGTATATCAAAAATATCTTCATTGCAAGCGTTTGGGAGACCAGCTCCATCATCAGTGCGAAATTACAGAACTAGTGAATTTTCAACTGTTTTTTCCCCATCTTTGAACTGATGAAGAAATTTTGAAATAAATTCACCTCTTTTTTATTTTAAATTTTTACTTATGATATGTTTGCTTAGGATACAGAAACACGGCGTTTGATTGCACATATTTTACTGATACGACCAAAGTGCAGAGAGGAAAGCGGGCCGGCGAGCGGCCCCAAATTGTACAAATGCGAGACGACCATAATTGCTTCAGACGCCGTGAATTTCCAATGCAAGTTTTAACTCATACTTGGCAGCTGATAAGAAAACTGAATTAAAAATTCATGGGCCGCAGCAGAACTGAAATTATATAGAATAAAATAATATCACGTAAAATAAACTACAAAAGATTTCATTGAATGTGTTTTGAAACGCGACGCTATTTTGCAGTGTAACTTAGATACTATTTAGATAGATGATGCGTACACAATGAATAAGAAAAATGATAATACCAATACAGCATTTATATGCAAATATTAATAATACATATTAACTCAATAAATAAATATTAAATAATTTGACTATAAAAATAACGTCCCTCACGAAATGATTGCCTCTAAACAAAATATTTTCACGTAAGCGTCAAATTACCGGAAACTAATTATTTCAAGATTCTATATCTTATGTAATGCAAAATATAAGAAATTCAATATATTTAAGTGTAAAATAGGAGACTTCTTCAATGAAGGCATGAGTGTTATGGGTTCAAAAGGCGGAATGGCATCTATTTTGAGAAAAAGTTACAAAAATTGGTAAGGGAAATAATGTGTTTTACGAATAGAAAGAACTTTAAGATTAATAGAAAAGTTCCTTAGAGAAATAGAAATAATACTTCTAGAAAAAGAGAAATTCTAAAGAAATAGAAAGCATCTTCGAAGAAAATGAATAATCGTTCAAAAAGAACTAATTTCAAAAAATAAAAATAACCTTTTGAAAAATGTGAAGAATCTTATCAGAAATTGAGAGAATCTATAAAGAGGTATAATAAATATTTAAATAAATAGGAAAAATAATTAAATAAATTGAACGAATCTTTAATAGAAAGACTTGACGATAGGCTACTCGTGCACCACGCCCTCGTGACTAGTTTATAGATCATTAATTCAACTACAATACATACACTGAACTTTGATCCTCGTGCATAAGGCTCTCCAAGTTACAAAAGGAAGCTACCACTAAATCAGACACAGTGGGATACAGTATTGCCTAGGGGCACGTAGACCAACTAATTTAATATGAAATTTAGATGAAAAACTTTATCAAGATTTTATAATATAGGTCATATAAAACAAAATCCTGAGTATGACGTAAAAGCAGCAATAGCAGATTGTTCAATTCGAGAGAAAGCTTCACGAATGATGTTGAAGGTATGAGAAAAAATTTGAGCCATATTCTACATCGTCAATAAATTTAAACATAATTTACAAAAAAATTGCACAATGTACCAATGACAATTATCTTCTGCCATGCCATGATTAAATCAGAAAAGTATGTTTCCTAATAATAATAATATTCATAATAGATTTGTGTCATAATTGCAAGGCAAAAGCAAGTAGTGACGCAGACGCCATGTAATAGCAGGAGCACAACACACGTACAATAATACTGTACTCTGAAGCACAAGTCTGGCATCGCGTTAGTAACGCGTTACCCAGCAATGGTAGTCATAACGCATTACCCACTAATGGTAGTCATAACGCGTTACCCACTAATGGTAGTCATAATGCATTACCCATCAGTTGTAGTCATAACGCATTACCCGCCAGTTGTAGTCATTGTAGTCTTCACGTTATCACCCACAATTTAAAATAAAAGTAATACTATTCGTAACATAATACATCTACAAGGCATATAATAGAGATAAAATGGTACAGACCACCATCTAAACTAATGTTTGACTCAATAATTTGTCCAATTACTCACATACTAAACACCTAAACACTATCATTGCTAACATTGGAATGCATAATATTTAATACTTTGCTTTGCTACTAAAATAATAGGGGCACATAGCTGTGTTGGATGCTTCCTTAGCATCAGTTACCATCTAGCTGCCTTGTAATGCCTTCAAGTATTTAATGCCAGCAACGGATAATTGTCTTTTATAAACGCCATAATTACGATGAAAGTTGCTTTCAACTTGAAACCTCGTTATTAATTACTTATTTATCCTATTAGACAAAGCAATCAAAGAAGCTAGATCCATGCTCGCTATGAGCATCAAGAAATTCATCACAGCAAACTATGCACTTCCTAAAATAGAATCGGCAATGAATAATTTAGAGAAACAACTCCCTTGCCTGGTTGTTGTTTTTAGCCCTCGGAACATCACACCCCACGAAGTTACAACACGTAACATAGTAGCGGCTACAAGGCATATTTATCGAGAATTAATATCTCGTACTCTCTCTCTCTCATACCGGTAATTGCTCTCTTTTCCATACCACCACTCTTTAACTTGACCTATTACTACACTAAGACAAATAGCACAACTTGGTGCAAGACAAGAGGCAGTTCATTGATATTAGAGCTCATGCAGAGTGATAGAACGCTTCGATAATCTCTGAAGAGAAGACACAAAATTTGAAATTAAAGGTAGGGATTTAACTAATTTAAATAACCTTAGAATACAAGTGAAACACAGATACAGAAGATAACTGATATTTTCAATGAAAAAAGATATACCCATGTCAATTTAGTTCTCGATAAAAGGGGCTGATAAAGACAGGCTACAGCCGTTAGACGAGGTTTATGTGCTCGTTCACACGCATCTTCCCTACTATACTGGATTCAAACCAATATTTATGCAATTGAATTATCTCAGAAACAAAGCTGATTCTTCAAAACTTCTCGGGTTTTCAAATTCCGCGGATCTTTTCTACCTTTTTTAGCACAGATAATATGCGGTGTTAAAAAAATTTTTAGAAGCTAAAACAAGGTATTTATTCAAGATTTCTTGCAAGCATATTTACCCCGTAGACTTTAAAATAAACGCGATAATGGCAGTAACTTGTTAACTTTTGATCCTCAGCAAGAAACAGGCTGAGGCAACAACGTTTGCAGAGCAACATTTTCGTAGCAGTGCAGGATACCAAATCATGGCAACATCAATACATTTTAGAGTTCGTATAAATCTTCATTTAAAAGAGCTCTACTGGAAAAATAACGTTTAAGAACCAAATTATAAGTATCTCCATCAGAAAACAATGAAGGAGTGTAGTTCATAACTGCATAGAATATTTGCGGGCTTAAAAATCCTGTCTTACCGGTATTCGGGCTCAGTTACATGCAATTTTCAACCAAGGGCGGGGATTTATTCATACACGACGGAAATGCTTTGAGCGTTTGTAGAGGAACGCCTCTACTGGTAAAACGTTCAAGCAACTCTGAACAAACTAACCAGCAATAAAAACGAAGAGGTAAACTCGTCATACCAATGCCATGCGAACAACCACGCTAATAAGATTGTATCATCACAGGAACCTCAGCATCGTTAAGTATCATGCTCGTGATTTGTGAACAGATAAGATTTTGCTCGCACATGTTTGATTCAGCCAGCAATAAATGTAGAATTTACTTCAACATCCATCACAATATGCCGCAAAAATGAACACATGGGGCGCTAAGCCTACGTCAAGTCACGGCCTGCAAGGGACTGGACGATCATGCGCATCTGTACTCATGTAAAGCAGCTGCGTCACAACATACCACATAATTAACAGCAGCAGTACAAATAATAGCGGTGACCGCATTAACATGAACGTAATTCATTCAACTCTTCTAACATACCAATCATTTGATGACCCTTTCTTAATCATTAACAAATCTTAAACAACTAGGATGTTATTGCCACCCGGAGAATCATTCACTGCTGTAATAGCAATCCCATTGAAAATGTTTTCGTCCTCCTTACATTGATTGTTAGCATTTGTCAACAATGAGAACAAGAAGCCAAGTCTCGCGTCTATCACAGCACTTCATAAAGTCTACATTCGAGAGCCGACCGTAAAATGGCTACGGCTGATGTCTTACAGCAACCGCCAAAAATTATTCTTGCTCAGTTTATAGTTAAAAGAACCTATAGGTACTTATTACAATGGTTTCTGCTCAGCAAAAACTACTAAACTAAAACACTGATATCATATATGAGGAAAAAGCAAGCCAGGATTTCTTTGAAAGACGGGATGAGAAAGGATATAATTTTTGGAAACAAGTGGGGTTTTGGGGATGATTTTAGAAACGAAAGAGGAATGAAAAACTATATAAAAACCGTAGCTGCTAATTGCGAATAAAGACCAGACACATCCAAGAACAAGAACGGTTCATTAAAAATAAAAAGGGTTCATCACAGCAGTCAACATCGCGGATCACGATTGGATTGACATATCTAACATTAAAGCGTCATCGCCTGCCAACTGGCACTGTTTTGAATCGCTACTTGAAGCTTACAACAAAAAACTCACTCCATGCGAAGATCTTATTTGAATTAATCGGGAAAATAATTAGTACCTATCCATAGATTGAACACTGAAAACAAATGCTGATAACAAGCTGGAAATCATCACACGTAAATTTAGTGGAGATTGAACTTCTACGTTAAGATATTGAGTAACTATCGTCTATACATCAATAAATAAGTAAAATTAGCGTACAGAACACGACTCGGTTACATTTATCTTTGGCAAAATATCACGGAAAACGAGCTGGTCTCGAGCCAGCAACATCGAGGATATGTGAGTTGAAGGCGAAGCCTCTAAGAAATGCACAGTACGGAGATGAAAAAATTAAAATAAACTAAAAAGAAAATTAGCAGCAGTGTGAGGAACAACATAAACGGGATTTTTAAATAAAAGCACATTTCCTATAACAAACGGAAATTTCCTATAACAAACATTTCTTATAACAAACGGAAATTAAACAAAAGCAAAATTAGCACGAATTTTAAGCTGGTATACTGACTAATGTATGCTCTACTTCAGTATGTTTGCTGGAGGAAGCATAACCAAGTCTGAGAAAACGATCATTTAAAATGCATTAGCACTTCAAGAAGCATTAATATATAGTACCTATTATGCCTATTCCACCACGACTGGGAACTACCGATGCCAGTAAAATAATCATAATCAAATACATATTGAGGATATATTTTGCATCTGGAGACAGTTTGGCGGCCTGGTTAGGCAATCCTACAATTATATTATCAAACCTCGTAAATAAATCGAATTCAACATGAATTTCAACATCCAATTCAACATAAACAAAAGGTCATAATTCAGAAGAAGCCCAAAATTTCAGGTCCTAAAAGTATTTTCAAATCGTGCAGCTTGCTTCAAGTCTTTCCAAACTTCTATGTTACAAGCAATATGATCACACATAAAACAACATAAGATAATCATTTATATTAATGAGCTATGTTGCGATAAAAATAAAAGCGAAAAAGTTTCAAGTCGAAGCCTTCCATGAAAGCTTGCTGACTCTAAATCTCAACTGACTACTGCAATGGTTCCTTCATGTATGATCATTAAAGGGAATTATTAAATTATATAAAACCTGCAGAAATAAGCAAAGCACCGCATAGTAACAGAACTCCTACGCGGAAGCACATCATAAAGGCTTGTTCATGAGGCAGTCTTTGAGAAGGTTTCCCTCGGCGTCTAGGGCGAGCAGATGTACTTGCTTGTCGTGTGGCCACTTGGGGACGCTGGCCCAGGGCACGTGTAGCACGGGGGGAGGCTTGCGTCCCAGCCACTCCCAGTGGTGGAAGGTGAGGGTGTTCAGGTCCCGCAGCTCTACCAGCCGGATGCCCGGGCCCGCCATTATCACTGACCTGTAAACAAATTAATTTACTAAGAACTAAAATTAACCCCCAAAATTAATAAAAACTGTGATGTCAAGAGTCTATTCGAGGGTATGATCGCAGGATACATTCATATGAATTTTGTTAATGGTTGATGGGTTCATTAAACACGATTGCTGACACATGGCAAAATAGATCAAATGTTTCCGTACAATTATTGTTATAAGCAAAGCAGACAAACCCTTTCAGCTGTGGTTTAGGCCCATCCTTGAAGTCGTTCAGCCACCTGCAAAAAGGATTTAGAAAATAAGAATGAAAATTCTAGCTAGTTGCGCGATGCTACGAGATTCTATCTATTATGAAATGAGCAACAGAAAAAATATGAAACCACCTAAATACTGATAGATATATAAACTACAACTGAACTTGATATTTAATAATTAAATCTGAGCCTTAGTCCACAAAAGAATTGAGTGTTCGACAGACTTGTGCGAGTCGAGCATGACGGCGTTGGCCCGGGCCCAGAAGGCCCTGCAGCTCACACTGCAGGCCCGATGTCCCCTCCAGCCTGGGGACGACCACCGGCCAGCGTTCCTCTTGCCTCCATACCCTTCACTGAGGTCGGGCATTGAGCTCAGCGCCTGTGGAGGACGAGTCCCTGGCAGCACCCCACCTCCGTCGCAACTCAGGTTCGTGAAACTCGCGGTCATGATCTTAGCAGGACTTCCATCCGCCTCCATCTTGGCTCCGCTCGAGTCGAGGTCGTACAGAGATGTCGTGAGGTTCGAAAAACTTGACGTGAGTTTGTTGGAGAATGCGGCGTTGTCGTTAGTGGGACGACTGTTACCAACACCCGAGTCAGGGGAAGCGTCGGTGGTGATGGTAGCGGCGGTGGTGTGTGTTGGGGTGAGAGGAGAGTTGCACCAGCGGCGGCCATCGTCAGGAGTGGAAGCGTCAGAAGAGGAGACACAAATGGGGGGCGTAGAGCATTTCTGGTCGACGCCGCCTTGTAGGTTGCACTTGAAGGCAAGAGAAGGGAGGTGTTGCCCGCTGCTGCACTCTGTTGAAGAGTCTAAAGGAAGAAAATATTGCAATTATTCACCATCGATGTAAATTCAATGAAATCAAATGCACTCAACTAATGAAAACAAGTTGAACTTAAGTTACCTTTTTAGTTTTTCGTTTTTTACATAATAACCCGCTGGATTACTTCGATGATTTCTTAGAGTAACGGCTAAAAGCAAACGTGTAAATCAATAATAAAGTGACAATAAATGAAAATAATTATAAAGCAGGTACGAGAATGCCGCGAAATCAGAAGGAAAAAAGAATATTGTGAGGAATATTGTAGAACGGGAATTGTCAACAATAAAACTTAATGAACATTTATAAGCAGCGAATAGCTTACCTATATTAGATTTAGATCGGTTAAAAATCAGTTCAGAAATAGCACAACTAGGAGAGCAGTCGCTCGTAATACTCAAATTTAGGGAGCAGTTCTTCAATACATACTATCCTATGAAATACCGTAATAGATAGGGTAAGGAGACAATAATCGCAAGAAGCGGTCGGTAGCGACAAGCATGTCTGCTTCAAGAATACAAAACTCAGATGGAAAAATAACGTTATTCTAAAATTTATTGTTATTAGCGAAAGCGTTATTAATATATTAGCGTTATTTAGGGAAAGTTTCATAGAGATGAGTGTATTAATGAAAGTTTTATAGTTTCTCAAAGACCATAATATTTACCTACTTTTTTTTCAGCTTCATTGAGAAGAATGTTCCACAGTTTCATTCTATAAGCTACAGCTTCATTTTCCCACGCCTATATTTATATATATATATATGGTATCATACATATACATATCAGCAATTAATGACCAGGGTCGAGAGGATCAGAGGAGGAGGTGTCAGAAGACAAGTTCTCAGTGTCCAGGGGTGCGACGGTCATGTTGATGTTGCTGGGCTGCTGCTGGCGCGCCACGAAGTCTGTGCGGAACGTGACAGGCTCCTTCAGCAGCGAGCTCGACGACAGACTGGCGCGTACGTTGCCTCTATATAGCCATATAAATAGAAATTAATACACTGTAATGTGAGTTATTAATAATTGAAGAAGAGTTTTGATCATTTTGAATTAACGGGCCTGGCGCGTGCGTTGCCTCTATACAGCGATATAAATATTAATTATTCTGATTAATGAAAAAAAAAAACACTAAGAAAATTGTTAATAAAATTAATTTTTTTGTCTTCATTCGATAAATGCAGTATTAATTAATGCTGGATTTTCCAGATTGATAATAGATTAAAGAAGTTTTTTAGTAATGATTAAAGGGGATAAAGGTCGCGTGATTAGAAGAAAAGTTTAAAAATCTCCTGATGCTTCTAACTTTTAATTCTATATTGACCAAATTTTCATTTCATAATTGATTTGCAAACGAATGAGAAAATAAAATTATTTCAACAGATCTCCTCCATTCACAAGATCAAAATCGAAAAAAAATACCAATTAAATGTCATCCTAATTGCAATTTTAGCTCACCTAATGTAAATTGTAACACAAGGTAAGCCATGAACAGTAAACAGTTCATGAGAAAAGCCAAACCTGTCATTGTGCTTATCCAAAAAAAAAACACCAGCCTGGCATTGTGCTTAGCCAAAAAAACACAAACCTGTCATCATGCTTAGCAAAAAAATATAACTCAAGAAATCACAGCAGTGAGTGACAGTGCGCATTTTCTCGTCGACGAAAACGTGAAGTCACGGACGGACAGACAGACAGACAGACAGACGGACAGACGGACGGACATAGCGAGCACAATAGTGCCTTTTTCCATAAATGAGAAAATGCGCTAAAAAAGCACAAACCTGGCATTGTGCTTAGCAAAAGAGCAATGCAGCAGCGGCGCCGTAAAGAAGATGTGGAGGTCTTCAAAGCCCCGCGCCATGATGCCGTGCTTGGTGTGGCCCAGATCGAAGGTGTGGCCGAGCTCATGCAGCACAGAACCAAGATGGGTGCCAAAACAAGCGCCCCATGTCCCTCTGAGAGGCAACATGCGGTAAATGATCTATAATTGAATACAAGCTCGACCAGTAGCTTAGTTAATTTTTACGAAAAACGAATTACCACAAAATTAACATCGAAAGAAATATTAATATGAAGGAGCACCTACCGCTATTGAAGTCTATAAGGAGGGACGAGTCGATGTAGACAAAAGCAACAATCAAAAGGCAAGTAATTTTAGGTAACAACAACATGTATATATTACAATTATGAATATTCCCAGTTAAACATTAATTTTGGCAAAATAGGGATTTTTACAAGCAATATTACTACTCCGAAGCACCTGCCGCCACTGAAGTCCATGAGAAGGGATGAGTCGACGGGAGTGTTGTCCGCAAACGCGGCCAACAGCTGCGAGGGCTGCTCCGGCCAGCTGTACAGCGCCCCCGTGCCTACCAGGGCAAGGCCTCCTCCACCCAGGGACACGTGGCCCTTCGTTAGGGACACCACCGTGGCCTCAGAAGACACCTGACACAAGTTCTCATATTTAGTACAGATTTTGAATCCTAGAGGCAATAATATGTTTAGGTTGCCTGGATGATACCTATAACAAATGCCTGAAGAAAATGGCATTGTAGATTTTTAAAAAATATTGGAGTTGAAATGGTTTAATCAACATAACAATATCCATAAAGTTGCTCCTGAGACACAATAATTATTCATCTATCACGTTTTACATAAGTCACTAATTTGAAATTCACTAATTTGAAAGTAACTAGTCATCCAATATGAAAACGATATCCAAAGCAAGAAATAATTGTAAATAGTGTTAAAAAATGACGAAGAAAGCAATAAGCATTCATAATAGTACGCATAAAAACACTAACATTACTCATTACTTAATTAAGTAATTACTTAATTAAATAACATTACTCATTACTTAATTTCATACTCTAATTATGCCAAAAGCATAATGAATTATCTGCTTATCTCAAAAGCTTACCTAATTTTTTAATTAAATAATGAAAAAATAACATAAAATTATGTGCAAACTAAGCAAGAAATTTGACAAAAACATCAACTTTATTGACCTGAGACCCAGAAGGGTTGGCGTAGCGAGTGGCACCCAGGAAGGCCAGATACTTGCAATTGGGGTCGGCCAAGTGAGGCGTAGACAAGACCTGCATGGCCACCACCTCCCACAGCCGCTCTTCTCGCTGCCTCTGCACCTCATGCATGGGTAGGGGCAGCTGCAGCACGTGAACCTGCAACCATAAGACACATAAGTAACCGGTGTATATTCAGTGATAATTATAGTTATAGAGATGGAGTAAATAGAGTTGCATACATAGCATATTTATTTAAATATAATCTATAATGATCAATGTGGCTTTACCATCAGAATCAAGAGATTCCAACTTGATTTAGATTTGAAAACATCAAAGTAGAAGAGTTTCCTCAACAATTTCTAATTTATTGAAGAAACTGATATCCATAATGTATTTTTGTTGCCAATAAGCACATATTCAAGGTATAAATTTATGGTATGAGTAAGTTCATGTTGTAATATCTTACCTTGGGCAGGCCTTTAGGAGTGAGCTCTAACTTGAAAGTTTTTCTTCCAAGTCCTTCTTCCTGCAGGCTCTCAGCAAGGAAAGTTTGCAGAGCCAAAACTCCTGTTTGAATGCGACGTACAGCAGCATTGGCTGAACGATCCATATCTTTAGGTCCCTGTAGTGCAAATTGGGATCAATTAAAATAGAAAACTATGGTAATAAATGACTAAGAACTATTATGACATTCCTTATGAGTATCAATTTGACCATGTTCAACTGCTGGTAGTATATAAATGATACCGGTATTAATGTATGTATGAAATGAGGCTACTTGTAAGTATTTCAGCACTGTAATGATATGAGAATGAAAGAAATGTAGGTAATTGTTTATTTCTGAACATGAATCTTATTAGCAAATGAGCTCCAGAATTGAACTTCCAAACATGAATCGTTGGCAAATAGAATAAATTCCACAGAAAACACATCATTGTGGCATCAAACTTGAATTCAACAAAAATACTTTTGTATACCTGGAATTTGTCTTCATCAAAACTTGTAACATAGATAAGGCGGACAAATCTTTCAATTTGAATTGGAGAGAAGACAATCTGCCTGGTTGCCATGTGTGTGCCATACTGAGCAACTATGTGATTCACTCCCGGCTGCAGCATCACCAGGGCAGTGAAGCCATCGTCACCCACTGAGTAGGAGCATGTAGAGACTGCACCTCCAGCGCTGTGGGTCACACTGCCTGCATCAAACAAACAAGAACATCCAAGTTGTGAACAAGATGAATTTATAAAAAATATTTCGGTAAAATCAGAAATTAGATATGAAAAGTGAGCACTTAGCTTAATGGTCTTCTAAGATGAATTGTTAAAGGTAGATTTAAGAATTTTAAGGATGCAAATGTTATACGGTAACTATGCATGTACAACAATACAGCAAAACTTTGCACCAACATAGATGCTATAAGAAAAAAATTGAATAATATCATAAGGTGGAAATTGAATTAAGTTTTTATAAATGTATGTAAAACTATCTAAAACTCTATATGTGAATTATTGTACATTGACCCATTTAGCCACTTTCTGTCTTGATTACTGATGACTGAATAGAATATTGGTAAATTAGACTTCTCACTTTAGTGTAACAAAGTACTGCAAAATTAGTTGAATATTGACTAGTTTTAATAAATTATATATTGCAGTACATAAACTTAACAGTCAACAATTCATAACCAACTGAACCAAGTGCTGCATTGCCTGCATGTAATTTTTATATTAGAAAATGAATTTCCTATTGATGGCATTGCCTGCATATTAACATTTTTCCTCTTTCCATGGTACTTTCCTATTTCAGTGAAATAGCATTAAAATATAGCAGTAATTAATGTAAGTAATACTATCACTATCAGAGCTCAGTAGATTACTCACCTGATATTCCCGGACATATTGGACTGCAAAGACATCTCACCAGGCACATCTGCTGAACAACTTCAGCTCCATTAGCCAAATTGATTATGTCCAGCATGCCTGAAAAAAAACTACAACATAGGCCTACTATGTTGACTTGTTGAAACTTGAGAGTGTGAGTCATAGTGGCAAACCAGAGCTTTTTAGAATCAGTTCATTTTTAATTTCCTCATTTACTCAAGATTTAAACCAATTTCTTAAGTATAATAATGCTGGTATCCAGGATACTTTACTGGTCTACTTATAGGACTCAAAAATGAACTTGAGAGAGAGTCTAAAAAACTCTCTGCTTTGCCACTATGGTGTGAGTGAAATACAATCTACCTTTATTTCTACAACCTACATTTACAAAGTAATTTATTATACTTATTATTATATATCCTATTGTATTATAGAATTTATTATAGTACTTTGAAAGTACTACAAGCTACTTACTAAGACTCCATGAATTATCAACTTTCTTTCCTACCTCATTCTACATCTTCACCTCAATACATCCAATCTCAAAAAAGGTTGATTTATTTCACAAATTACAAAGGTTTATCTTGAATAAAAATGAATGTCAAATAAATCTTAATTAGTAGGTATTATTGTTTCCAAAAGAAGAAGAATATTTCACTGCAAAATGGAAAGAAGGATATAAAATATGGACCTATTGTTAAAGAGAGTACACAAAAAATGGCATCTTTTTGACAAGACCCAAAATCAATTTCGTCTGATAAAGCAAATCCCTCAGGCTCAACCAAGTACGACTGTACGAGGGTGTCATACCTACCGGCACACCCTCACTTCACCGCTGTTGCCTGCTGACTGACCGGGTGTGACCCGAGTTTCCAATTTCCAAAATCCAATTCCTCAGTGCCTCCACAATGTTAAATAAAGAATAGCATCAATTGATACGGTGTCCAAGAAAGCAAAATTCACAAAAGTTGAATTATTTGACGATCAGGTGTCATTTCTGCAGTCAAGTCTTCATACTGAGGATTTTCATTTCTGCGTGCGTGACGTTACGACACGTCGGTGTCGCGAGGCCGAGGTGTGGGTTCGATCCCAGCTATGTGCGACAGTTTCCTCTCAGAATCTGCAAGGAGGCCGGGCTGGAAAGTAAACTTGTAGTTGTGAGTTGCAAACATTCACAAGCTTAGTTATACGGAGAAACGAACGACATTTCTCAGGACGATTTCTAAACTTGCATTGACCAAGAGCCGTATAACTCGCAAAAGAAGGCAAAATCGAAAAAATTACCACGAGCTAAACATTGCCGTTAGGAAGTTAGGTTTTCACATGGTTGAACTAGTTTAAGGTTGACCTATCAGAAGCTCATTTTTGTGGATGTAGTTCATTCTTTGCCTGGGACGTCACTGATTTCAGTGACGTCACAGGCATTAGCCAATCACCGAAATGTGATCAAACCAGTCAAACAATCCATCATGGAAATGACCGGTTGGTTTTACGTTTCTCGATCTACGTGACGTAACAAGAAAGCTGAATTGAAAGACGGAACTTCTCGTGGGTCAACCTTATATAGTTCAACCACGGGTCCTACTTACGTTCATCCATGAGGTATTCATATACGCAGTTTCGCTCAACTCTATTCAGTATTTTAGAGGAAATTTCCTTTTCATTGCGAATTTAAGCACGTATTGCTGTTTATATCACGAACGAGGGAAAATAAAAAAAAAACTCGCGTACGAAGACGAAATCTAAAAAATTGTAACGGGCTAAACATCACCGTTGGGAGGTTAGGTGTGTAAATATAAAGTTTCGTTCAAACACACTTACAGCACAGTAGTTTACAAGAAATTTCTTGCTCACTGCGAATCTCGGCACGTATCGCCACGAACAAAGGTGGAATTCTGAAAAATTTTCACAAGCTAAACATCATTGTTAGGTCCTAATGAATACGTGTACCAATTTTCATCGAGCTACGTTATTTACTTTTAGAGATATTCCTTTTTCACTGAATTTGGGGAGACCGGCCGCGACATGGTTGAATTAACCATGGGCCGGGAGTCCGGCCGTAAATTTGTCCGAGACGTCGCACGCTGTGAATGTTGCGCGACGTTAAGGATCGGCGACAGGCCTACGGCATTATAAACGCTGCACCACTATTACTTAACCACTTGTGAGGTTATTGCTATTCATATACAGCCCCCTGATTTATGCAGGAAATAAATAGTTAACAGCAATCTAGAAAAACTATAATGTCACAACCTAACGATACCTCGATTTTTCCTTAATTCTATAATTGTAAGAAAATTTATTATGAGTGAATTTTGAAAACTGGCTTGCTTCAGCATAATTTCAAGGTCAGTCAGCTGAGTCTGACCGAATATTTTAGGGTAAATTTTGAGGCAATTTTAAGTTTACGACGTAAGTGCAGTAAGGTCGTCGGTCAAACGGTCGCCCGTGTTGTTGTTTTCGTATGAGCGCGCGGACTGCAGAGTGTAGTCGTGGAGTTTTTTCAGAGCACATCATTCAGGAGCGGGATTGTAGAGAGAAGCAATTACGTAGTGTTGATGCACGACCTGCAAAAATGTCTGATGTAAATAACGATGCCTTGAAGTTCTCGCCTGTTAGTCCAGAAACGAAGGTTACTGTTGTTTTGGGAGCCCAATGGGGAGATGAAGGTAAAGGCAAGGTAGTCGACATGCTAGCAACTGAATCGGATGTAGTCTGCAGGTGTCAGGTGATTATTTTTTCAAAGTAATTAATCATTTTTAGGTACAAAAATGTTTCTAATGCCTAATAAATATTCTCCAAGTCCAAGAATTAAGGTTTTGATTAAAATTTGTTCAACTTTTTATCATACTTGACTAATACTTAAATGGCTCATTATAATGATTATTTGAATATCTATAGTTTATTATACCATTACTCTTGTTGCAGGGTGGCAACAATGCTGGTCATACTGTTGTGGTTGAGGACACAGAGTATGACTTCCACATCCTTCCATCAGGCATCATAAATGCTTCTGCCATGTCCCTGATTGGTTAGTATGTAAGCCCTTCCATCACACGTCACGTGACCCATTTCGGAGCCGCGACATTTCTAAATCAATATATTTTACCTGACTTCCGAGCCGCGAGATTTCAAACTTACATATAAATGGGAGATCTCGGGCCGCGAAATTTCCGTTAAAAGTAGATGTATTCCACCCCTACAGTTGAAACAGATGGCAGAAATTTTGAGAATATATAAACAATTCACAACTTCACAGGTGCATGTATTTTGGATTTTACCACCTGAATCTGTACTTTCCCTTGAAATTTTGCCAATATTTCATGTATAAACCACATTCCACTATTTTTATAATTCTACTTTGCCATGTATGTGTGCAGAGTGCAGACAGTGCAAGAGCCAATGGGCTACTCTACAGTCTACCATTTACTAAATTGTAGAGTAGCCCATTGGCTATTGTCGGTAATACTTTAGATTAAGTGCATCCAAAAAAAGGGTGTTTTTTTTAATTATATGTTTTTTGGGGTGTGGATTAAGAATCTGAGTTCCGTTTTTGGTGGTCGGCATTGGAAATTTTTAATGGAACCTGTTCCTAACTGGACCTAACCTGCGAGGTTTTCATTGATTGGCTAGGTTTTCCCGGCTGCCGGACGGACTCCAAACATAGGAAAAACCTAGCCAATCAATGAAAACCTTGCAGGTTACTTCCAGTTAGAAACAGGTTCCATAAAAAATTTCCGATGCCGACCGCCAAAAACCGATTTTAGATTCTTAATCTACACCCCAAAAAACATATAATTAAAAAAAAACACCCTTTTTTTGGATGCACATAATCTAAAGTAATACCCTATTGTCTATTGATTGACTAAATTATTTAGCTTACTCATAATAAGTTGCACTTGCACACTATAACTGCACTTGCTAGGCAGACTGTGCACACTTGCCTATGAGCAAGCTTAATGAATGCTGCCAACCTCCAAACAACTGCAACTTCAAGTTGCAGTTGTCTGGCAGATTTTGTCATGCATCAGATTTTGTCTGCAAGCTTGATAAAATCTTCAAAAACATGAATAGTCTATTTCTGAAGATTTTTTCAGTGATATGATCTGCAAAGTGCAAAGACCTAACCACAAGAATTCCAAATTCCATAAATTATTAATGAACCAATTAACTCTTATAGCTTTCCTTGTTTACTCTTCAGTACTGCAAACTTGACAGCAACATCCTACTTATTCACAGTCTCTGCCTCCAATGCTTGACATTGTTGCTGGCAAATTGATTTCACTCATATCTTCTTTCTTGATTGACTGGAATGAGTCATGGACTGGAATTGAATGATAATAGTTTTTTGGTTACAGGCTAACAGTGGTGCTTCAAGATTTCAATTTCATAGAAGCAATTAGTTGCTACCAAATTTTTAAATAAATTAATTTCCCAATGAGAAATTAATAATTAGTTAATTAATTTCTCAATGATTGATTGCACATTTACCTGAAAAATTTTGTTAATGGGGCTAGCCATTATTAGAATGTTCAGATTTTGTACTATAATCTTACAGCCACAATTTGCATCTTGAAAATCTTGTAGCTTCATAGGCTGGAAGCTGCAGTCTTGGCTCAGAAAGAAGCATTTCACACCTGCCTGTAGCCTTTGGTTAACAAAAGCTATGACAAAACTTTGAAATCGGATATTTTGATGTATAATTTTTGGTTTGGAAATCACTGTCTTTCTATGTTTTTAAGGTAATGGAGTTGTGGTTCATTTGGGCCAGCTTTTTGAAGAGCTTGCCAAAAATGAAGCTAAAGGCCTGAAAGGCTGGGAGAACAGACTCATCATTTCTGACAGAGCCCACATAGTGTTTGACTTCCACCAGGTGGGTAGCCTGCTTCCTAAATATTATAATAGTCTTATATTATATTATTAATATGTTAATCTAATATAATAATATCTTTTAATAATATAAATTTTATTAGAATGATGATATACCGTACCATATATCTATATAATATGTTTCCAATCTTGTATTCAAAATTAGTTGTTACTGCTATAGGTATCTAAGGTGGCTACCATGTTATAGGCTAATCAAATTTTATAGGAATTGGAATAATTATCAGCAATCTGATGTAACTAATATTTCCCTTTATTAGCAAGACATTTTCATTCCATTCCTTAAATAAATCTGAAGGTTTTGTCATAAATTTTTTGTGCATTGTGTATGCACAAAGTTCAAATAAATTTACTGAAAATGCATTGATAATTATTAATATTGACTTTTGTTTCTGTGCAGATATAGAAATGAACTCTGCTCATTACAAATACATATTTTTTTGTGCTGCATCAATGTCAATATCTCATTTACTGTATCACTTTAAAATATACCTAATTATTATGACTACAAAATATCCAGCAATTGTTTTTTTCATCTACAGAGTGTTGATGGACTGCAAGAGTCAGAGCGATCAAAGACGTCTGTATCCCTGGGTACTACCAAGA
Organism: Hyalella azteca; assembly: GCF_000764305.2. Taxonomy (NCBI): domain Eukaryota; kingdom Metazoa; phylum Arthropoda; class Malacostraca; order Amphipoda; family Hyalellidae; genus Hyalella; species Hyalella azteca. Next base: position 20,861 of record NW_025931156.1, read on the forward strand.
AAGGCATTGGTCCATGCTATGCCAGCAAGGCTTCACGACAAGGGCTCAGAATGGCAGACCTTCTTGCCCTCGACCAGAGCAGTTTTGAGACGAGATTCCGTAGCATTGTAGCCAGTCATCAGAACATGTTTCCTGGTCAGCTTATAGGTTCATCAGAACATGTTTTCAAGTACTGTCTGACTAGAGCCTCACCTATTCATTTCTTCAATTCTACTGTATTCAATTGATCAGATTAGAATTAGGTCCATCAGTGCCTGATAGACCTATTTTGATAAAAATTATCCATTCAAAAATGCATACTGTGATCAATATCAAGCATTTGACATGAAGCAAACAATTGTATTCTTTTACTAATAAAAGATTTGGTCACTATGGAAGTATGAATTTCATTAGTAACTTGTTTGATTTACAATTATTTCATCCTGCAGAACTGAAAGTTGACGTGGAAGCAGAACTGCAGCGGTACAAAGAATTTGCTGAGAAGCTAAGACCTTTGGTTGGTAATACAATAGCTTACATCCACAAAGCCGTTCGTAGCAACAAAAGAGTTCTGGTTGAAGGCGCCAATGCGGCAATGTTGGACATTGACTTTGGAACTTATCCCTATGTGACCTCGAGCAACTGCAGCGTTGGTGGAGCTTGCACTGGTCTTGGTATCCCTCCTTCCTTCATTGGCGAAGTGTATGGCGTTGTGAAGGCTTACACAACTCGCGTTGGGGTTGGACCGTTTCCTACGGAACAGATAAATGAGATTGGAGAAACACTACAGGTGCAAGGAGGAGAAGTTGGAGTTACCACAGGAAGACCAAGACGCTGTGGCTGGCTAGACATGATGTTGCTGGCCCACACTAACATGATCAATGGATACTCTGCCATCGCTCTCACCAAACTTGACATTCTGGACCAATTTGAAGGTGTGGCCCAGTGAACATTTCAATAAAACATCATGTGTTTCCTTGCCTATGCTAGAAATTTTCCTTGATTGTAACATTTATTTGACAATACTAATTTAACAAGAACAATTGCTACTGAAGTTGATTATTGAGCTATCTTGATTAATATATATTGAAGACTCTGATGGTTTGCTTACTAATTTTTAGTTGTCTGCCGGCAGAAATAAAGATCGGCGTTCGCTACCTCAAGAATGGCGAAGTGATGGAATACTTCCCAGCTGACATGAGCCTCTTGGAGGACATCACTGTGAGTGCAGCCATTATCAATATTATCCTTTTCAATTAATTATTCAATACCGTAAGATTATAATGTTCCTTCCTTAAACCGCCGAAAAAATGTTAAAGTTTTCCTTCACCAATAACTTTTATTTGAGTTTATTTTAAATTGTTATTTTAACGTCAATTAGTATTTCTAAGCATACATTTAGAACTAAATGTTGAATGAGTGTGAGTGTGCATGAATCTGTTAATATTACGTCATTCTCCTCAGAATTTATCATCGTAATACATTTCCAAATCACTTCCTCAGCTACTTGTGTCATACGGGTATAATTATTTGAGGTGAATAATTGTACAATTAGATGTAACATTTGGAATTAAATGTTTGTTTGTGCATGTTGTGTAGATCTTATGCTTTTGAAACATGAGGACTAGGTCTATATAGATATGATGGTGGTCTTTTTACACTGAAGCAGTCGAGCAATACCAAGCAACTAAATTGTATAGAAACTATAGAGTTCCACTCTGACCTCGATGGACCTGTTTTTAGCCCATTTTCTCATTTATGGAAAAAATGCACTATTGTGCTCACCATGTCCGTCCGTCCGTCCGTCTGTCTGTCTGTCCGTCTGTGACTTCGCGTTTTCATTGACGGGAAAATGCGCTCTCTGTCACTCACTGCAGTGAGTACTGAGTTATATTTTTTCCATGTAATGTTAATTGATATTTATTGAGCAGGTTGAGTACCTGACGCTGCCAGGCTGGCGCCAAGACACGTCCCAGTGCCGCGTGTACGCAGAGCTCCCTGAGAGGGCGCGTCAGTATGTGCAGCACATCGAGCGTCTCCTCTCAGTGCCTGGTTAGTTTATATGTTGTAGCACGTAGATAAAGGTTCATTCACTTAGAAGGATCTATAGAGAACTGCTCTTAATGCCAGGTTTGTTTATACGTACATAGTGACACGTATATACGGTGGCATTCTCTTATTTATATGCATCTATAGAGAACTGCTCTTAATGCCAGGTTTGTTTATACATAGTGGCACGTATATATAGTGGCATCCTTTTATATATATGTATCTATAGAGAACTGCTCTTAATGCCAGGTTTGTTTATACATAGTGGCACGTATATATAGTGGCATCCTTTTATTTATATGTGTCTATAGATATCTGTTCTCAGTGCCTGATCAGTGGCACCCTCCTACATGTACCTTTAGAGAACTGCTCTCTCAGAGTCTGGTCAGAGTGACGTAGAGGTATATTGTCTCACTCGTCATATCATGACTGATGTGCCCAGGATGATGCACAAATACATATGCTACCTGAACTCTTGTTCTTGCCATACATTAACCGTTTCCCAAGCTATCCGCATCTAAACGCCTAGCAACTAGTTACATTAAGTTAGACAATGCTTCGATGAGCTATTTAATGGCACTATACGGTATTCAGTCAAATAATTACTTATAGATCAGAAATCAAGCAACAATCTCATTTTAAGGTTATTTCAACAGAATTTCCTCACCAATTCTACCCTGTCTCTTTAATTTGAATACGTTATTATCAGCCAGTTATTGTTGCACTTTGACGTACCAAGATTTATCCTCTTGTCTGTAAAATGATTGATTTAATCTAAGTCTTGAGTGAGCAAATAATATTCATGTGTGTAATATAACAACTCGTCAATGTTCTTTAAATTAAATCGTCATTTGCATCTTATTCACTCCTATACTCAATGTTGTTTAGTGTTGCCAAGTAGCTTCGTCTCATTACATTTTGCTTGCAGTGAAGTGGATCGGCGTTGGCAAGAGCAGGTCGTCCATGATCACCGTCTTCTAGGATCGGTCAGATCCTAGCAGACCGACCGACATTGACTGCTGATGATCACAGTTTTCTAGGATCGGTCAAATCCCTACAGACCGACATTGTCTGCTGATTGGTCCTTCTTTTTCGTTAATTAAGCCTTTACATTTTAAATCATTCTGCAATTCTCTTCCTTTGTCTAACCTTTGCAATTCTGCAATTATTTGATCATATTTTCTTTTCTTTTTTAATTCTATACGATTGAACTTCGATCGTGAATCTGATAAATAAAGATTGTGATATTTTAATAATAGTCACTCTGTTGCAGCGACCTCTCGTTGTTCTTCAATTCTTTTCACTGAGTTTTGGTGTCATTGGTATACGACTATGCGTAATTACCATTCTGACTTGATGTACTACAATTACTTGGAGTTTATTGCATTTTGTGAACTAATGCAACTGAGAAAGATGAGTAAACTCTTGCTATCTTCGCTATCATGCATGGAATATGTTACTTTAATCGTATTAAGTACCTAGAAATAATTTTTTTCTTTTTTATTCTGTGCATGAAGTTTCTCAAGACATTTTTCATGCGTATGAAGCTTTTTTTGAGGAAAGGAAGTTCATAGACTAATTGGAAGCTATTTAAAGCAGTTAAGTAAGTCGCTTTGTTAGCTCATCACAGAAAATTTACTGTAATTGTTTCTTTATTTATTTCTTCCTTTCTTAGTGTTCGGAACGTTACTTCTGGTGCATTTTATTTATTTAAATTTTATCAAATTATTTTTCTTCCTATCACACAACCCATTTGACGCAAATTTCTCCGTTCAATCTGTATTGTTTCGGGACTTATGTTATTCACTGCTGTAGCGTTTCCTGTGCCTGCTAAAGTCTCTTGTAATGCCCTGTAAAAATAACCTTTGACTCGAGATTTAAAGTCAGTGTTTTTCATGCTTTAAGTTGAGCGTGATAATGACAAGTTACCTCATCTCCTCATGCCTAACAATTACTACTTCCTTTTCATGTTAATGGGACAACTTTTTTTGTTATAGATAGATGCTTTATAGCTGGGGGCTCGGAACTCTTCGTTGCTTTTGAAGCTTGTAAATTTTGAATGAAATGATTAGTTATGAAAGCAGAATTTCCCATGAATGTTCTGGCGGTTTACTTCTGCTCTCCGACATTGACCGTCTATCAAATTATAAATTATATTGTTTTGTTTAAATTACAATATTCTGAGATAAATTTTTTAAATCTGGACGGTTTTAGTATATTTTTTCGGGGATATGAACATAAATTTTGTGGTTGATATGCTTTTTTATTGTATGTATTGTTCTACACGATTTTCTTGAGTCTCTTCTTGGATCTAAACTCTTTTACTCTCCTTGATAGTTTTGGCCTCCGTTTTCCGGTATGTTTATATGTTAAGGACATCGAGTTCGCACGAATTTGTATCACTATTGATTTTCTTATCACGACCTTACCTTAGAGCAGCTCGTGATTCACTTTATGTACTTAGCTTGTCAGAAGATGCCGAGTTTGCTTCTGATCTATTGATTGAAATCTTTTAGTTATCTCGTATTATCTTCGTATGTCTTTACTTCTCAAGATTTGTTGAACAACTTCTCTAGATGTGGTAGTCTGGCACCTTTACTAGAGCTGACTTATTCTTCAAGGAAAATTTGTTTAACATGTGAATGATTTCCAAGCTCACATCAAACTCAAATGATAATTTTGTCATTCTCATGTTACCATGAAATAAATCGAACTTTTTCCTAATCATTGCGAGCTCTGCACTCAGTGCTTGCACCTCAATTGCTCACGTTGCCTTGCACTATAACGCCATGGAAGCATTAGCTCTAGTCGGAATATATTTTCAATGTTACGCTAGGAAACGCTTATATATATATATATAGTACGTCGGGAACATAAAGGGTAGTCTTTTGCTTGCTCGCGCGTAACTCTGAATATCTTGAACTACTAATGCATTTTTCATTTAATGAAGAACTTAGTTGTATTCTTATGAAAGTGCTTATATACGCAATTAGTTGAAAGTCTTTGGCAATGATATCGTCTAGTATAAAGTTGTAAGCTGATGCACCAGAAGTATTTGTGTCGTTGGTAATGAACTATGACCTTGTTTTCGCGTGAGTCTTGGCTCATTTGATAGAGTGGTCTTAAATAATAATAATTTGATCATTTTTCCAAGCGAGTTAACTAATTTGTTAGCTTATCTATCCTATGGTTGTGGTATCCATTGTGAAATGAGAGCTCACACGCTCGTCGTTGTATACAATTATTTTTGCCGTTGTGAAGGAATATGTGAGTGCCACTAACCTGTTCCACTGCAGGGCGGTCGGCCATCTTTTACTTGTTAAGGAGAATCTCTAAATGATCGCCAAAATCTGTATATGATAAAAGGTTGTTATCGTTCGTAATTGCCTGTTACCTTTAACATTGTGCAGCATTTCGAGTGTCTGAAAATACTAAAGATATTTTTCACGACCTATATTCCCTTGTCGGTTTCCGGCATTTATTCAAAATGTCTGTCAATTTTAACTGAATGCTAAACAAAATTTCCCCCAAAACGTTCATATAGCCTACGTTCATATTTTACTGCTGGCAGCATATATTGTGTGTATAAATTCTTTGTGTACCTTTTTTCGCACGTTGCAGTGAAGCAACGTGTGCTCGCTGTATGATGAACCGTCCAGTGATGCATTGTTGCCTGTGGTTGTTAGCTTGTGGTTCTTGGCTTTAATATTAAGAGTTATTGTTAACAAAAGGTGAACCGTTTTCCTTTATCATCTCTTGCGAGGAATGATTTTTTGACATCACTAATGATTTATGGACTTGATGAATTCTATGGACTTCTTCATGCCTGAAATTTTTTCGTATACAACTAGGATGAAAATTTCTCACGTTTGTTTTTCAGTACATAGAAACGAGATCAAATAAGTCGCCTAGATTTTCACATTATATTCGTGACAGAAGTATATTTTTCTATGAACTTCTTGATAAATTATTGTTGCGCATATTATTTTCGAGGAAATCTAAGAACTATTTGTAGTTCATGTCCGTACATTTTCAAATATAATCTGGCCTCAAATGGTACAACAGAGCGCCTGAGGGCCATGCCTGCGACGGCACTTGTCACCAAAGAAGTGTTCATAGCATAAAATAGTTCAGTTTATAGAGTGATATTCTTCAACCTCGTCAACCTTTTTAATTTTCGCCTGAGCGGTAAGGTGTGCAAGATTTTACATTTGCGAATTATGGATTTATATTTCACGGGATTTGTATCGTTGAGTGTGAGTTCTTTGTGGAACGAATTTCATGGATCTTTTAACTGGCCTTAACAGAGTTTTGAAGGCAAATTTTTGCTTGAAATATAGACTATGCCGTTTACGGTGTTATTAAACGGACAAATATTTCATTTGTTTTAATGAAATCTTAATTTAGAACTTTTGATGCAGCTTCATTAATCATATGTTGGAATTAACTGAGTTGTAATTGAATTGGTTTGTAATTTATAAGTTCCTGAGCGCCCTACCGCTGAGCTCGCGGTGTCTGACCGCTGGTCTCAGTTATGGGGTTAAGTTATTATGAAGGTAGGGTTCCTTACATTTCCCTTCTCTGTCTCTCTCGTGCGGGCGGCCGACGTCCCGTGTAAGCGACCTCTTGTTCGAGTGTCTTAGTTACTGTTGCTTATCACCTGTCCCTCCTTGTCACTTCGTCTTTTAGAGATGCTAACGCTGCTTCTCTCGAGCCAGCTTCAGCGGGCTGGACATCTGAGACCTTCCGCTCCTTGTAGGTGATGAATAATTCGAGACTGAATAATTGAGACCTTCCGCCTTCTGGCGATGTTACATTTTGACCTCCGGCGCGAAATAGCTTGAAAGCTGAAGCGCTAGCAAACCATTCTACTACAACTACTACTACTAATTTTATCAGTGTAAAATTTGTAAATGCTCTCCTCTTGATTATCTTACAGAGTTATACTGCAGTATGATTTTATGCTATAAAATCTTTTTTTATCATTTTATTTATGATTTTATGCTATAAAATCATTATTGCAGTTCAAAACTTGAGTAAAATTTGACTTGGGGAAAATCGTGTGATATTTAGCAAGTGCTCATTCAGAAAGTAACTGTCGCATAAGACGTCGGCACTTGGCACTATCTCTATAAAATGCGTTTTTTCTGATAGTCCATTGAAAATGTGAGTATCAGTCTCGGTGAGCATTCTATTAAAACAGTCGTGTTTGGGGTCTAATTCGATATTCGTAGCCTTAAATTTTTTTTAAACTTGACTCATTCAGCTCCCTACAAATCTTACGTTTCTTACTTTCAGTTAATTAAAACAATCGCTCCGTTACTGATTTACCAGTCACTGACAAAACCTGCTAATTATTAGTTTAATCTTATCAAATTATACTGTAAAGGTGCCTGTACACAGGGATAGTACTAGCCGCTAGTTCATCCGCCGCTTGAACTGTCCACGCTACTATCCTCGTGTATAGGGGTTCAGCCGCTTCAGAGGCATGCGCCGGCAAGTGCCTGAGACGCGGCCGAGAGGGACAACGATGTGTTGCTTTAATTTACGTGGAGCCTGCGGCTTAATTTGACTCAACACGGGCCATCTTACCAGGCCAGCACTCTGGCATGATTGACAGATTGAGAGCTCTTTCTAAGTGTGTCGCGGAATTGTGTACCGTGTGCTGGCGTGTGGCGAACAAGGTGAATTTCTGGGCTGGAGAGGTGGCTAGTAGCGCTGATGCAGCCATTGTGGGAGCATTTGTGCCGCTCTTGTGAAGTATCTTGGGCCAAGTGAATCATGGCTTGTTTGAGAGATGTTTCTAACCAACAAAGTGGATTCCAGACGATATTCAATTATTCTTTGAAATATTCCGAAAACATGAATTAAAGTGGAATGTTTGCCATGACGGTTAAGGTGCTTGTACACAGGGATAGTGCATACGGCTAGTAAATCTGGCTAGTGTCGGTCGCTTGGTGACTATCTGGCTAGTAAGCCTGTACACACGAGGAGAGTAGAAGGTGCCGCTATCTTCTCGTTCGCGCCCGCCAGTGCGTCGTTAGAAGCCGTCGAGTGAGGTCTGCGAAGATGGATAGTGGGATTACCTTCAACAACTCGAGTCTGTACGTCGTTTTTATACTCTTTATTCTAACCTTTAAAAATGCAACGTCAGGAACAACTAAACCCTAACTAATAAGGTCTTCTTCCAGTTTCAAAATACAGCCGAGCATTCGACCTACCTTGAGATGGAGCACTTGGTGGCTCGAGAAATCTGGTATGTGACCGTGACGATTTCAGGAGGGTGTGAGTTGCTTGCTGGGGCCAAGCATTCGACCTCTCTCTGTGCTAGAGACCTTTTTGGTCCCAGAAAATCGTGTACCCTCTGATTTCGATCTAGGGGTGTGAGTTGTCGGCTCCCAGCCGACAACTCTCCCGGTCCGTATGTCTCATCGCAGGCGTACGGCCGGGATATTATCGTGCTACGAACCCTGGAAGTGTTACCTTAAGACACTGGTTGAGCCCAAGCCCAGGTTGATTTGCTAAGCGGAAACGTGGCTCCGGCCAAGCATTCGACCTCCTCTGGCTTGGCTATGCCATGGTTGGTTTTGGAAGCATGGCTTGATGGTGGTGCATTGTCGGCTCCGGCCAAGCATTTGACCTCCTCTGAGATGGCTCGAGAAATCTGGTGTGTGACCGTGGTGATTTGTGAGTGGCGTGAATTGCTTGCTCTTGCCAAGCAATCGTGCCCTCCGGGAAAGTGACCCCAAGAATTTTGAAACCGGGTGTCGATTTCTGGAGGGTGAAAGTTGCTGGCTGGGGCCAAGGAAAATCTTGCCGTTGAGGAAAAGTTACCCTAAGAGAAAATTTGGCGAGAAGGGTCAAAAACGTGGCTGCGGCCAAGGAAAATTGTCCTCTCGAAATTTTCTCTAGGGACATTGCCCCAATTTTTGTGGCGACTTTTTTCTGGATTTTGCAATATTTCCAACTTTTTATCCTAAGGGTTCCCACCCCTGCCAAAAATTTTTGGGTGTCAAAAACGTGGCTAGGATCAAGGATCGATCGACCCCTCTGAAAGTCGGACTCCATAAATTTGGGAGATTTTTGGGCCGATTTTGGGTCGTTTCCTTGGCCTGGCCAGGCAAATTCTATAAAATTTTTTGTATGTGCAATGGTATTTTGTAGAAACTTCTATAGGGATCGAGTGCTGAGCGGTGAGGTGGGTTGAGGTGGTGGATGGTATTGCTTGGCCAGACACTACCCATGACCGGCACATGCTCGGATGCACTCAAGGGAGCCTGCTATGCTTTCCTTGACGGCTGGACGTGAGGTGGTTGCACGTTCCCAGCCAGGCTTTTTGACCCCCGCGGGGCGATTCGTGAGGATTTGCTAGACCTCTAGGCTGAACGCTCCGTGGGGTCAATAGACGTGGGACAGACCGGGCAATTGTTGTGGACGTGCTTTTGCGGTGCTAGAGGATTTGCTATGCCTCATGGTTCGCACTAATGGGTACTGTCCCTTCGCCCGGCAAAGAGCTTGGTGTGTGGCCGATGCTGTGGCGGTTCAGTGGGGATTTGAATGAATCTCTTGTTCCACCCTGCGTGCTGGCTGGCTCTGAGTTCTGTGGACCTGTTTCGCTCGCTACCTTCCTGTGATCCCTGGGTGTCCGTCTTGATACGATGCTCTGGAAGGTAGCACTGACGCACTCTCTCAGTAAGGCATATGCTGAGAAAGTGTGTCGCGGTTTTGTGTACCGTGTGCTGGCGTATGGCGAACAAGGTGGTTGGCTCACAGTATATGAAGGTGATCGTTGACAAGTGCAGCGTGTTGCCTAGCCCAATAGAGAGCCAACGCCTGTTGCCTACGCTTGTGTGAGCACACACTTACACTGGCCCCCGTTCTGACGTGAAAATGAAAGTCGTGTGATCAAAGGCATATCAAGAAGACCCTAGCGAACTGCCATGCCGCTTGGGTGCTCTCTTGGTTTAAGGACTGCGCCGTGCGCNTGAAGATGTTCATACTCGGAGCGTCAACGATGCTATCAGGGAGGCTGTTCCCCATGTCGGTGACTCGAAGCGAGAAGAAATGTTGTCGCATGGATGTGTTACAACGCTGTTTATTTAGTTTATAGCCGTGGCCCCTGGTGTTGGTTCTTGTTTCAAATTCTAGTAATCCTTCTGGGGATAACCGTGGTAATTCCAGAGCTAATACATGACACTCATATCCCGAGGTGTGCTTGCAAGAGCATACCGACGGAAGCACTTATTAGACCAATGCCTAACGGCTGGTGGTGTGCCTTGTGCGCGCTCACTGCCGCCGCCCGCATAAATGGTGACTCTGGATAATTACTTGGACGAGCGCACGTATCTGTTCAAGCAGAACGGCGCCGCCTCTTTCGAGTGTCTGCCTTATCAGCCATCAATCGCTCGTTATGTGCGAACGATGGCCTTGACGGGTAACGGGGAATCAGGGTTCGATTCCGGAGAGGCAGCCTGAGAAACGGCTACCACGTCTAAGGACGGCAGCAGGCACGCAAATTACCCAATCCCAGAACTCTGGGGAGGTAGTGACGAAAAATAACGATGCGGGCGCTCCTTCTGGAGCCCCGCAATCGGAATGAGTATGTCTTAAATAACCTGTCGAGAACCCACTGAAGGGCAAGTCTGGTGCCAGCAGCCGCGGTAATTCCAGCTTCAGTAGCATCTATTAAAGTTGCTGCGGTTAAAAGGCTCGCAGTTGGAGCCACTGGTGTTTGGTATATGGAGCAGCTGGACGTTGGGTACCTCGTGTCCCCGTCCTGTTGTCTGCTCCTGACTCTATGGCACTGAATATGGGAAAGCCTCGCGCGGCTTGGGCGATTTGCTCAGAGGTGTTGGTGTTGGACGTTTTGAGGGTTTATCTCTCTTTTCGTTTCAAGCCCCCTCTGTGTCCTTGCTTGCGCGGGGTGGCTCCTGTGTCACCTTGAGTAAATCATGGTGCTCACAGCAGTCGTGCGGGCCTCGTGCCCTGTGAACAGTCTTTGCGGACTGAATTGGTTTTGCAAGGCATGACGAAACATGACGTCGCTGCTGGTCGCGGGCGGAGGAAGATTTGTGTGCTCCGGCGCGCATTCTCTCTTACCGGTGTGTTTATGCCAGCAGCGACGTAATGATCAATGGAGACGGTAGCTGGCATTGGTATTGCGCCNTCGCATATGTCCCGGGAAATCCCACAGTAGCAGCAGGACGCGATCAGAGCGAATAATGTTACAGTGGGATGCTTTGATCGCATATGTCCCGGGAAATCCCACAGTAGCACGCTCCACGCTCTGACTTTTAGGGTGTTGTGCTTAGCCCTGACCGTCTTGAGCAGTTTGAAGCAGTGTGTACGCGTGCTTGGTTCCATAAAGTCCGACATGACTAGAGAATCGAGTATTAGCTACACACAGAGAGAGTGACGTACTTGCTTTGCTTGTGCATGTGTCTCTCTCTCGCAGAAACATCGTGGCGCACAGTGACCGGGCGGTCGTGCGACGATGCAAAACAATTTGCCGATTCTAGTACTCAACCGTTCGGCGTCAAAGCACTGGTCTGTTGTGCATCTGTCTCTTATACACATCTAGATGTGTATAAGAGACAGGTCAAAAACAGTTTTCCAAAATAAATATATTATGACTATTTTCATACAATCGTTATTAAATTATAGGCAGTGATGTTAGAAACTTTTATTGGCAAGAGAATTGACTTGAATAGAGTTCTTGAGGGCCTGCATTCTCGCAGCCGAGGAACGGATTCTCTTCATCAATTTGGTAAATCAATTTGATATGAGGGCTGGAACCGCGTTTAGAGACGAACTGCTGCAAAAGTTGACATGGAAGCGGCCGAGTCACCACCAGCTACACACCAGCTTGTAGTTCATACTGTCAAGAATGGATTTTTCGTAAATTTTCATTATAGTAAAAATAAATGCGTAACATTAGCAAGAGCGGAAAGCAGTGAATTTAAATTAGTTGGTTGCAAATAAAATGTAATCACTTTAGAGAATATTGCCGCTCAGTGTGCTAACGCACTCTTAGGGAAGAGTTGAATTTAAGAAAAAAAGAAGAAATCAGTAGAAGGAGGATGCTTCAGACGGAAAGACAGTTAGTAAAGTTGAAGATTGGATGGTTTGAAGTAAGATTAAAGTTAAAGCGACTTGGCATAAACTCCACGACAGAGCTTTAGTTAGAGCCTCGTCAACTCAAGGTAACAATTAAATTTGAATAAATAAGATAATTGAAGTCTGAAGCATCTCACACGAAAATTAAGCATAGACTTAAGCGAACTTAACAAAATGAAAGAAAATCGGGCACGCAAACCAAGGAATAGACAAATCACAGTTCTAGGGAGATGATTAGACTTAGGGTTGAAAATTGCTGATGATGTAGCGGCGGCTGACGACAGGTAGTTTGCAGGTTCGCAAAAAAGGTCTTAATGCCGCGGAGTCCCAGTTCGAACTCCTGACTTCGGAATCCCGGCCCTGAATTAAACTCCCTAACAATAAACTTACCCTAGATTGAACGCAACAATAATCTTATTCTAATGAAACAAAGTAAAAGAAATTAACAAACTAAGTAACTGTGGGAAATTTCCCACAGAGTCTTGATGTGCACATGTTTCATCCAGTTTCCAGGCTATTGAAGTTGACGCATGGATGAGTAAAATCCCGGTATATGGATTATGGCTCGCGTCACGCCTGTGAAATCTCTGGCTCTGACTGTGTGCCGACTCGTGTGTGGACGTGGTGTGATCCACTCGGCGACGAAGCTGCATTTTTACCCGATGCATTTTTCACCCGACTCCCATTTTACCCGATTTTGACCCCATTTTGAGTTCATTTTGACCCCATTTTGACTTCATTTTGACCCAATTTTGACCCCGTTTTGACCCCATTTTGACCCATTCTACCTGATTTTGACCAGATTTTGACCCGATTTAGACCCCATTTTGACCCCATCTTGACCCCATCTTGACCCCATTTTGATCCCATATTGAACACAGCTTGACCCCATTTTGAACCCATTTTTACCCCATTTTTACCCTATTTTGACCCATTTTACCCGATTTTGATCCCATTTTGAGTGCATTTTTGACTCCATTTTGACATCATTTTGACCCCGTTTTGACCCCATTTTGACCCATTTTACCCATTTTGATCAGATTTTGACCCGATTTAGACCCCATTTTGACCCCATCTTGACCCCATTTGATCCCATATTGAACGGATTTTGACCCCATTTTGAATCCATTTTGACCCCATTTTGACCCATTTTACCCGATTTTGATCCGATTTTGACCCCATTTGGACACCATTTTAATCAAGTATTGAGCTCATTTTGACCCGATTTTGACCCCATCTTGACCCCATTTTGATCAAATATTGAGCCCATTTGGCCCCATTTTGACCCCATTTTGACCCATTTTACCCGATTTTGACCTCATTTTGACTTCATTTTGACCCAATTTTGACCCCGTTTTGACCCCATTTTGACCCATTTTTCCCGATTTTGACCAGATTTTGACCCGATTTAGACCCCATTTTGACCCCATCTCGACCCCATTTTGATCCCATATTGAACACATTTTGACCCCATTTTGAACAACTTTTGACCCCATTTTGACCCATTTCACCCGATTTTGACCCGATTTTGACCCCATCTTGGCCCTATTTTAATCAAATATTAGGCCCATTTTGACCCCATTTTGACCCATTTTACCCGATTTTGACCCCATTTTGAGTTCATTTTGACCCCATTTTGACATCATTTTGACCCCATTTTGAACGTGCTTGGTCTGTCCGGAGCGAGCGAGGTGTCCGTGACCTCGGCGACATTGAGTTGGCGGGGGTATTGGGCATCGGACTCGGTCCGGGCGCTAAAGGGCCTTGGCTTGACCAGTAGTGACTTATTGATTATGGCGGTCAAAGTCCTTACCTGGACTGAAGGCATGCACAGGGCCTGGACTCGTTCCGGCCGAAGGGGCCCACCAGGCTGAGTATGGATGTCTGCCGCACCGGTGGAGTGACCTTGAATCCAAGCAGCAGTTGCTCTGCGTCAGACTTGGGGGAGGTCCCGCCGGCACTGACCCATTACACGGTATCCAGTCTGAAGCGAGCACACTGCATGCAGTGACGGGATCATGCGTGGGCTGGCTCCGAAACCATGGTCTGGAGACTTGGGGGGAGCACGCCGGTCCGCGTGCCCTAAGTACTGCCCGTTGTGAGGATGCGCCTGTCATAAGTCCTGGGGCGCGGGGACTCATAACCAAGCAATCGCGAGCGTGCGTCTGGGGCTCTCCTTGCGGTGGGTTCCGTATCCGGGCGGCGGGACGGCCTTAAATACAAGCAGCGAGCATCGCGTCAGACTTGGGGGAGGTCTCGATCTTGAATCCAAGCAGCAGTGCTCTGCGCCAGACTTGGAGGGGACCTGTCTCTTCCCGCCCGGGGGGAATCAAGCCTACCGGCCTACCAGGCTGCGCGAGTATGCGCATGATATCAGTCTTGGGGGGAGTTGGCCTTGAATCCAAGCAGCAACTGTTGCGTCAGACTTGGGGGAGGCCGAAGGTGTCCGGCACCACTGGATGCCATGCGGTTGCCTCCTAGGCCGCCTGCATTAAAGGACAATGTAGTGGTGGTTCTGTCGCATGGCCCAACAGGTTTTGACCCCATGATGGAAAGCATCCTGTGACCGGCTTATGGTTTGATCTGGCACTGGTGGCGGTGCTGGTGGCGGATTTCTGCCGTATCACTGCGGCGTATGGGTTTGGAGCGGAGCGCTTTTAGCGCCCTGCACCTCAATGTCCCCGCGTGAATAAAGGGAGAGGGCGGGGGCAGTGCCGTCGCTGATTGGATGGCGGCGGTGGGGTGGGTAACGGGGAGTGTGCCATATCCCCCGGGTCGCTGGTTTCCCCCGGCGGCTACCCACCCGCAGCTACATGATGAGACCTTTCTCAGGCCCGTTGGTGCTGACCCATAAGGGGTATGCCAGTGAGAAACTATCTGATAGCCAAATGCCTCGTCATCTAATTAGTGACGCGCATGAATGGATTAATGAGATTCCCTCTGTCCCTATCTACATTCTGGTGAACCCACAGGCAAGGGAACGGACTTGCATGAACACAGCGGGGAAAGAAGACCCTGTTGAGCTTGACTCTAGTCTGAATTTGTACGGAGACATCGGAGGTGCAGCATAAGTGGGAGGCAGCGCAAGTTGCCGGCACGTGAGATACCACTACTCCCTTCGTCTCCGTACTCTACTCGGTTATCGGGAGAGCAATGTGAATGCCTAATAGACCGCGGCTGCGCACACGCGTATGCGCGTGCTTCACGGCGCGTAGCGCGAGTGTGTGTGCTCGTGTGTCATACACAATAAACTCGCCTGCCGAGGACAGATTCAGGTGGGGAGTTTGACTGGGGCGGTACATCTGTCAAACAATAACGCAGGTGTCCCAAGGCCAGCTCAACGAGAACAGAAATCTCGTGTGGAGCATAAGGGCCTAAGCTGGCTTGATCCCGACTCTCAGTAAGAGTATGGACGGTGAAAGCCAGGCCTCACGATCCTTTTGTTGTTATAGTGAGTTTCTAGCAAGAGGTATCAGAAAAGTTACCACAGGGATAACTGGCTTGTGGCGGCCAAGCGTCCTTAGNAAGCTGGCTTGATCCCGACTCTCAGTAAGAGTATGGACGGTGAAAGCCAGGCCTCACGATCCTTTTGTTGTTATAGTGAGTTTCTAGCAAGAGGTATCAGAAAAGTTACCACAGGGATAACTGGCTTGTGGCGGCCAAGCGTCCTTAGCGACGTCGCTTTTTGATCCTTCGATGTCGGCTCTTCCTACCGTTGAGTTGCAATTGGCCCATAGGGTTGGATTGTTCATCCTGTCTAGGGAACGTGAGCTGGGTTTAGACCACTAAACCTGGGATATTTTGGGTAATCTATGAACAATATGACATGGTAACAGGCGCACAATACGACCCTCAGACTTGAGCTTATGATGAAAAAAAGCGGGAAAAAGAGGTATTTTCTGTGGTAACAAAAAGATTCTCAGATTCTTCTAACTTTAGTTGTGGCGTCTAAAAGAACCTGAAATACCCTGTTATGCCTCGTTGAGTGGGTTAAAAAGACCGTTTTAGTAAATACCAGAGCCTGTTTAAAAGTAAAGTGCCTGAAATTAATTACACATGTAGATCTCATAAACTCTCATCTTTTGAACACTTCAGGAGCGAGATTCATTTTTACTCTATGATTTTCAAAAAGGTCCCAGTGATCTGCAATTTTTATAGGAAATGCGCTATGCCAAAGTTTACAAAAGTTCACAGTTCCCATTGCCAAATTATTATATTAAAAGAAGTTATGCTGATTTTTCGTAAATCCGACCGGGTAGATCTATTTACCTTTTCGTGTGAATAATCCATTCAGATTCTACCCGGTTTTATTCCATTACCTATTCACTTGATACCCGGTACCCGGTCATGATACCCGGTACCCACTGGCTGGCTCGTTGCTTATGGTGTATAAGTGGCATTGGAAAAACTAACAGATCACCAAACTAGGATTTTGATTGTAAAATGATTCCCATGTCATGTGTGACAATATATTACGTTTGCAGGTCAATCTAAAAATATTTTCGCATAGAATTAATGCATTTGTATGCATTTTTCCTTGAAATGGAATATTAACGCAGCCCCAAATTTTGGCACCAAATTTGACTATAGCCTATATGAGTTTAGAAGACCTTCAACTCAACTTCAAAATGTGATATCAAATCGTTAAAATCGTCGTAGCTCGCTGGTTTTGGTCTCAAAATGACCGCGCTGAAGATGACTACAACATATTAGGTTTAGATGATATCATTCTGACGAATTTTCACAAAGATATAAGTTATTTTCACTCAAATATGAGAATAGGCACAGCACGCTAGTTTTGTTATCAAAATGATTGTATTGACATGCAAAGGAACATATTAAAGTTTCGTGATCATCGGGTGATTACTGGCGAAGTAACGATCGATTTTCACTCCTATAATGATGTTCAATATTAGATGATTTCACCCATGAAAGTGCATATGAGAAAGCCTCAAAATATGTAAAATTGTTGCTAAGAGTGAAATTATATCAAACAGTTGTAAATATTTTTGGAGTGTCTGAATTTGGCACCAAAAAATGGGGTAGAGTCGTATATGAGTTCAGTAGACCCTCAACTCATCGTCAAAATGTGATCTCAAATCGTAAAAATCGTCGTAGCTAGCTGGTTTTGGTCTCAAAATGACCGCGCTGATGAGGACTACAACATATTAGGTTTGGATATCATTTCAAAGAATTTTCGCAAAGATACAAGTCATTTTCACCTAAAATAACGAGAATCATAATAATCGTAACAGCTTGCTCGTTTTGTTATGAAAATGATTATATTGACGAGTAGAACAACATACTAAAATATCATAATGATCAAACGATAATTGGCAATAAAAAATTGATTTTCATTCTAATATTAACTATATATATCTGGTCATATTATGAAATATTTTCTTAGAAACGGCCATGACTGAACGTCTTATAATGCCTTTAAACTCAATAAATGATCGTCTGAGGTAATATTTTAACATATTACAGTGATTGATATACTCATTGTATCACTGACACACTTTACCTGCTCAGTCATGGGGTCATATTATCAATTACCCATACATCATTGAACCTGGTTACACCGGGTACACACGTCACCCGTTCATGCCAGGTAAAAATTTCTACCCGGTTGAAACCGGGTATTTCATCAGTGGGGAAGTGCCCGAGTGGGAGTAGCCCAAGTTTCCTCCCCGGGCCGACCTGACTTTATTTTTTATTTTAGAAACAAAACGAATACACCATTGAAAAGGTCTTTGAACGCTTATCATAATTGCATATAGAAGTTTATTTCGATTTCTCTATGATTAAAAAGTTATCACACTTTTAAAATTTTCATAAGTCCCGAGTGGGTAATTGCCCACTATAATCCTTCACAAAATGTGCTACCCGGTCATGAACAATACGAACCGGGAGCGAATAACAGTTAGTCGCGGCACTGGTATGACTTGCGATGTTTCCAGCGCGGTCTGTGACTTCCTAGCTCCGTGGCTGACATTAACTGAGCATGTTTATACAAAGCACTTGCTACAAGGCTTGTTTAGGAGTTAAAACTGTGGCCGACGGCTGCTATGTTTGCTTGAGCAGCCTCTGCGAGATGTAGGAATAGGTTAGTTTAGGATAAAGTTGCTTGTCGCGATATCGAACCAGCCAGAAATGAACAATTATTCTTTTCACTTAGTTAAATCTACTGAATACGTGGGTAAATTCTGATTAATCATTGCATATTTACACGCTGCATGACTCCTCTGCTTCTTGTTATTGGCATTGAAAAAGACGCTGATTCTGCAGTCCATGATCAGTAAGTTGTAGATTTCATCAGGCATTGAAAGCATTCGACTTTAATAAAGTAGGCATAGCTAGTGCTATCTCCCATCAATAAATTATGTCACGAGGCGCCGTAGCCAAGAAGCCGCTGATATTCTTATCTTCCGGTCATGAAGAAGCACAAACTGAAATAGGATATTTGCTTCGCTAATGATTATTATTTCAGCACTGAACTGATGTCGTTTTATTTCTCGTGCGTTTTGATCGTTTAAATATCAGTAACAGAAATAATCATCAGCTACATTATTATATTATATCATATTCCCATGCTTTAACGCCGGGACAGAAATATATTTAACTCTCATGTGTATTTTAGGAAATTCAACCCAGGAAATTTAACCAGAGAGGTACTCAATTATTTTACACACAAGTTTTCTCTTTTCATAAATATTCAAACCCTCATTGCATGTAATCATTTATTTTTATTGCTCACTTGAACATGCGGGTGTTATTCATGTTACTGAATAATAATATGTAAGAAGTCTTTCATGACTTTTTTGTACTGAAGAAAACTTATTGGTCACATGCATTGTTACCCTAAAATTTTTTCTACATCGGGTGGGCTGGAAGGAGACATCAAGCAACCAATATCAATACTTAATAATAACTAGATATTTTTTTTAATTCTAGAGTAAGTTAACGTTAAATACATTGACAAACTCACAACCTTTTATTATGTACTCGTAGTCATGGTACTGAACTGATATGCGTAATATAGTGTTTGTTGCGGGCGGGGAGAGGGGTGAGAATAGTTTAGTCTGGGATACAATTTCCTGTAGGAGCTCCTCGCTTGCCAAAGTATTCAGTAATTATGCATATGAAACAACTTCGATCATTAAGATTGTCTCCTTTGTCACTTGTTCATCTCTAATAGTTTTGAAACCTAGCGCTGCGAAGCGTCTTGGGTTAGTATGGCGGAACTTTAGAAAATTAAACTTTATGTCATCGGGGCATAGGACTACTTTTATATTCAGAAATGCCGTTTTCTGACCTACACTTCGAACTAGCTTACAAAAAATTACTTTCAGGATCGCTCTTGCATTTTTGGCAATATTTTTCAAACTGTTTTCACTGCGGTGCGACTGGTTTGTTTAGCTTTATTTCGTGCGCTAAATAACATACAGGTTATAATCAGCATCGCAGCGACATCGTTAATAACGCTTGTAGGCTTGTAGTAATGAAGCCTTACCTTAGCGGGATAATGAAGCCTAACCCTCAGTAATGCCTGCCTACGAGCTTCGGGATCTCACAATATCTGGCGACGAAACTGGAAGTGATTTACAAGGTAAAGTTTGGGCATCGCTGATGCCCTATATCGGCAACAGCGGCTTGATGAGGCACCTTTGTCCGACAGCCGCGGACATTTCAATCGCTCGGTCATGAAGAAGCATTCCATGTTCAAATATTTGTTAAAACGAAGCATATTTCCCTTTGCTAAAATCATTGAATAACTCGGCCAAACTAACCTCGTGAGGTCGAATGTTTATGCCGGCGATTGTGCTCCACTGGCGACTCAGCCAATTATATCATAGCGATAACTTGGTGAATGATATTCCTTATGGGAATGCATCTCCGTGCTTCATTATTCTTCGAATTTTTTCTTCCACATGTTACTAGTGCATACATGGATCTTGAACCACATTCAGCAGTTTTTATTGAACGGAGGAAGCTTAGTTTATTTTATATGTTATATTACAGCAGAGCAATATATTATAGTCTTATAGAACATGGCAGATGCGTCTCATGAGGCAATTAATATTACGACTTATAAATTTTATTATAACTATTAGCATTCAATTTTTGGAAAGGAACTTTTCCACACAAAGAAAATTAAACTTTTTGCCGGACTCGTACATTTTTCTCGTGTTTCCCTACAGACTCTCTCCTAACAAACGCATCGTCGCACACGTGGCAACGAGCCTCGGGGATGCCAACGAGTGATTTAGTAACATATTTCGCACATCATATTTGTTTCTAGGGTTTCGAAAACCATTACTGGAAAATTGCAAGCAAAGCGGTCAATGATACATAAAAGAATAATGAGTTTTTTGTCCGTTTAGGTCAATAATAGCTCGTTTTTCCCGAGTCGTAGTGATGAAGATTGGAGCAACGAGTTGGGGGTTCGAAACTTGCATGTGCTCGTGAAAGTTTAGGGCGAAATCGATAAGGTGGCCGGGTTGTTAAGAATCGTATGAAAGTCAATATGGTCTAATAAAAGCTGACACCGCAGAATTAAATTATGTTTTAACTAATCCTGCAAGACGAATTCGAGGCATAAAGTTATACTCATGGCGCGGTCCACGAACGTCAAGGTTACGTACCCGCCTTCGTCTTCTAAATTAATTGAACGATACACTCAAAGAAATAAGTGAGATTAAATATTACCATAGCGATGCTTTCATTGCGTCTGCGCTGTCCTACGCATCCTGGCGTTGCTAAGCCGGGCAGAGGCAGGGCTGTTATCGATTATTTACCCAACGCCACTTGAGCGAATCGCTACGAAATCGCATTTTACCGGACGTTTTAATAATATACAACGTTTAGGATAGCAAGAAACTACTGAGGGCTATGTTCACATACTGAGTATCGTAAATAGTTATATTGCAAACAAAACTATTCTTACCATTCGCAGTCACGAAATTACAACACAGTTGAATAACCTGAGAAATAGACTCAGTAAATATATAAGGAATAATATTCAAAAAAGCTTTGGTGCACGAGCATGAGAAGAATATTTAACAGATATTTCGAATAATTTTTATTCATAAAATACCATGTCCTGAATATGGCCTTAAGCGATACAGGAAATAATATAATAAATACATAGGTAAGTGAATTATCATAGATAAAAGAATCGACTCGCACAATTTGCGGTAATCTGAGATAGATTACTGGATTGTGTGTCATGTGACTAGTTATCGTCTGTTAGTGGTGCCATGTTGCATGACTGTTAGAATAGTTTAGTTTATGCCAAAACTATGGTACGTACTACAGATCCGGACCTAAGTACTCAGTAGCAATGGATATATAACTTTGGCCCCATTATATGTAGAAAATGTTATTATAAGCTGAAATATAAATAATGCTGTAACTGGAAATATAACGCTGCTAGTATATAGTGATTTAGTAGTTGTAAGAAAGGCGTGGCACTGTTGAATCTAGATGGAATTCGAAATTGGGAAATAGGCGCGGAAAGCGCACACGCGCATTAACAATTTTATGCACCTATCAGCTTCAACGGATGTTAATATATTTCCATTTGAGGTATATTTAGGAACTGTTAGAAATTAGTTTACAATACAGTTTTAGTATTCGCAGAGACCCATTCATGTATAAAATTAAGTGATTTCATTTCAAACTATTTATTAACATGATTACTGTTCTCAGAGTAGAATGCTCTGCAAACCTCACAGAGAGGTTATGTGGAATTACTGTTTTATTTCGATATGCATTAAAAGATTGTACGTTCTTTAACGCAGTTTGGTAACCGAATCGAACGCTCTTGTACAGGAAAGTGACAGGCCGGAGAAGCTGCTATTTTATCAACGATAGATCTTAAGGGACTCCCATAGCTCTTCTAACTTTTGCCAAACTATCCAATCGCTTACACATTCATTGTTCCCTTCAGTCAACTCATCCGAAGGAATTAGAAAGATTATAAATACAGCTTAAAAGACTATATCATTTACAATCAAATTATTGGCGGAAAGTGTCAAAATTACTAAACAGTACTACGATATAATTGTGCGTGACGAACGCAAATTTCATCTAAAATCTAAAACTTGAGTATTCCCTTATCTTGAGAATTGCGTTGCGAGAGAGCTGCCACACATGAGCTATCCTCGTCTATTTCAGACTAAATTGGAGAAAATGCATATGAACTTCCATAAAACTGGCCCCACTAAGAATTTGTATTATTTTTAATATTAAAATGCAGGCTAATTAATTTATATTTGCTTGACCAGTGGCTTCAAGCCCATGCGGAACTGGTATGGCTTCAATGGCTTGCGATGTTTCTAGCGCAGTCTGTGACATTCGTCATTGTAGCTCTTAGGCTGACTTTAGCTGAGCATGTTAGCTGACAACGCGTTTGCTACAAGACTTTTTTCAGTAGCTAAATTGTGGCTGCCGGCTGCGCACCCCTTCTTTCCAGGTGTGAAACGATTCATTTGTTATAAGCGATTCCCATGGGGTAGAAGAAAAATGTATCAGTTCATCCTGAAATCTCGTTTTCTTCGATGAGTGAAGTTTCTGACAAAAGTGAAAATGCGCAGTAACTGAAACATTTTGATACGGAGTGGTCTTTCCGCGTCAGTCGCTTCTGTAATGACAATGCCCCTCATCTTGTCCGGCCGTTGTAGAATTTCAGGAAGATTTATGTACCGCCAACCACAGCACGCCATTAGTTATGTACTGCCAACCACTGCACGCCATTAGTTATGTACTGCCAACCACTGCACGCTATTATTTATGTACTGCCAACCACTGCACGCCATTAGTTATGTACTGCCAACCACTGCACGCCATTAGTTATGTACTGCCAACCACTGCACGCCATTAGTTATGTACCGCCAACCACTGCACGCCATTAGTTATGTACCGCCAACCACAGCACGCCATTAGTTATGTACTGTCAACCGCAGCACGCCATTAGTTATGTACTGCCAACCACTGCACGCCATTTGTTATGTACTGTCAACCACTGCATCAGTTCAAGCAGTTTTCGTTTTTTCTTTGTGGGTTGAAACAGAATTCAAAACAGTGAAAGATAGATATAAAATAAATAGAAAAAAATAAAAATGAATCAATAATCTAGCACATAAACTGTAGCATTGTTGGGAAAATTCCTCACCCGGGCTTCTTGTAGCTTACAATGAAGAAGCGTCAGTTGCCCCGTATCTAATTATCTGCTAAATACTAAACCTTTGCTTGAACTGCACTGTAAATTCTTATTAAACTTCGGGAACGGTCTACTTTGATTTGCGGGATATGCGTAAATCTTTGACTCTACTTCAACTGTTCCACTTAACCTGTAATGCCAAGGTGTTCAAATATGTTGTGATGCATTTAAAATTTGTAACTCTGTAATATCCGAAATATCCCACTTTTGATCATATATATATTTATAGGGAAACTATTACATGTAGTGGTCCATGTAATAGTTGTTATTACATGTATAAGTGGTCCACGAAATAATACTGCAAGTCGAGTGTTCGTAGGCTTCAGGTGGATGAACGTTCTCCATATAGAACTCGTTTTTTTCTTGCGTTTTAGCGGAGTTAATTAATGACGCTGTCTATAAAATCACTGCCTACGAAGTAGCAAGACGAGAACTGTTCCGTCTGCTTGAGCTGCCTCTGTGAGATGTGGGAATTGACATAACTTAAATTAAGGAAGGCATCGCTAGTGCTACCTGCCATTAATAAATTACGTCACGAGGCGCCGTATCCAAGAAGCCGCTGATATTCTTATCTTCCGGTCATGAAGAAGCGCAAACTGAAATAGGATATTTGTTCCGCTAATGATTATCATTTCAATACTGGATTTTCTACTTTTCGATCGTTTAATTATCTGTAACAGGAATAATCATCGGCTACATATTAATGATAATATTATAGCATATTACCATGCTCTATAGCCATTACAGTAATATACTAAAATATAATTTGCATTTTGGGAAATTCAACCTGAGAGGTACTCGATTCTTTTACACCCGAGTTTTCTTCCCTCATAAAAATTCAAGGCCTGATCTTCATTTATTTTTATTATTCACTTGAAAATGCGGGTGTTACTAATCTTACTGATTAATAATATGTAGGAAGTCTTTCGTGACTTTTCAAACTGTAGAAATCTTATTGAATACATGCATTGTCGCACTAAAAATTTTTCTACATCTTGTGGGCTAGAAGGAGACATCAAGCAGGCAATACCTGTTTAGTAATAACTAGATTTTTGGCGCATTTTTCCATATATGGAAAAAAGGCGCTATTGTGCTCGTCATGTCCGTCCGTCTGTCCGTCCGTCTGTCTGTCTGTGACTTCACATTTTCGTGGATTTGGAGAAAATGCGCTCTCTGTCACTCACTGCAGTGAGAATTGAGTTGTATTTTTTTAATTCCACTGTGATTTGGCGTTAAATACATCGACAAACTCATAACCTTTTATTATGTGTTTACAGCCACGATACTGAACTGAGCTGTATAATGTTTGTGACGGTGGGGGAGGAGATGCGAACAGTTCAGTCTGGCATACAATTGCCCGTTGAGTTCTTCAACTGTTCTAGTGTTCAGTAGTCATGCATATGAAAAAGCGTCAAAGCTCACGTGTTACTATCTATCTTCTTTATTGGACGGAAAATTTTTTGATCCCCAGCGTAGTAGGAGCGCTTAGGGGTTAGAATGTCACAAAGGAAGGTGTGCGCACTCGTATGAATGATTGTTTAGGTGCTTCACGACATCACAAGGTCTAGCCGCAAAACTCGAATTGATTTAGAAGGCAAAATTTAGGCATTGCCGTTGCTTTTTATCGGCAACAGCGGCTTGATGAGGCACCTTTGTCCGACTGCCGCGGACATTTCAACCGCTCGGTCATGAAGAAGCATTCGATGTTCAAATATTTGTTAAAACTAAGCATATTTCCCTTTGCTAAAATCATTGAATAACTCGGCTAAACTAACCTCGTGAGGTCGAATGTTTATGGCGGCGATTGTGCTCCACTGGCGACTCAGCCAATTATATCATAGCGATAACTTGGTGAATGATATTCCTTATGGCAATGCATCTCAGTGCTTCGAAACTCTTTGAATTTTTTTCTTCTACATGCTACTAGAGCATACATAAATATTGAACCACATCCAGTGGTTATTGAGCGGAGGAAGCTTTAGTGTATTTTATATGTTATAATACAGCAGAACAATATATTATATAACATGGCAGACTGGTCTCATGAGGGAAATAAGTTTCTGATTTATATATTTTAGTATTTCTATTAGCATTCAATTTTTGGGAAGAAACTTTTCTACGTAAAGAAAATAAAACTTTTTGGTGGACTCATGCATTTTTCTCGTGTTTCCCTACAGACTCGCTCCTAACAAACGCATCGTCGCACACGTGGCAACGAGCCTCGGGGATGCCAACAAGTGATTTAGTAACATATTTCGCACACCATATCTGTTTCTGGGGTTACGAAAACCAGTACTGGAAAATTGCAAGCATAGCGGTCAATGACACATAGAAGAATAATTAGTTTTTTTGTACGTTTAGGTCAATAATAGCTCGTTTCTGTCGAGTAGTTTAAGATGATGAAGATTGGAGCAACGAGTTGGGGGTTCGAAACTTGCATGTGCTAGTGAAAGTTTACGGCGAAATCGATAAGGTGGCCGGGTTGCTAAGAATCGTATAAAAGTCAATTTGGTCTAATATAAGCAGACACCGTAGAATTAAATTATGTTTTAACTAATCCTGCAAGACGAATTCGAGGCATAAAGTTATACTCATTGCGTGGTCCACGAACGTCGAGGTTACGTACCCGCCTTCGTCTTCTAAATTCATTGAACGATACACTCAAAGAAATAAGTGAGATTAAATATTACCATAGCGATGCTTTCATTGCGTCTGCGCTGTCCTACGCATCCTGGCGTTGCTAAGCCGGGCNTGGCCTCTGTGCACGACGTGCATGCTGTCTCTTATACACATCTAGATGTGTATAAGAGACCGAGATGTATCCTTTCGAGTTGTGTCCATGTCTACTGATTACATGATTTAACCATTCTACTTCATGGATAACATACATATAAACATATATCGTTGAATGCTTGGATGATTGCTGCCTACACGCATGTGACTTTGAAATGCCTTGTGGATTGATAGTATTTGATGTGGATTGATTTAATGTGGATTGACCATTTAATGTGGATTAAATTGATGTTTAATGACTATTTAATGTGGACTATTGACTATTTAATGTAGATTGATTTTTTCAAACTCGAGATTATTTTTCCAGGATCTGTGCTCCATTGCATTACTGAAAAGTCATTGCCAATATCAATCAAGACGATGCGGTTATTGTGACTATGCCTGTTTTCCAAAGTTTGTTCAGCGAACAATACATAATATTGATGATCAAAAGAGAGATGAGAGTTCACTAAATCTCTCAACTCACTGTCATTCAAGTAAAAATCTTTTGAATTATTCAAGTTGTCTTTGTTGCCATAATATACAAGTGTGTTGACTGACGCCGAGAACCAAAGTGACGTTCGTAGCAAATATCATAGTTAGAGCTATTATTATCATTTTTTGTTCAGGAATCGCTGACATATTGCAAATATAACAGTCAAATGTATTGCAGTAAAGTAGCTAGGAAAGGAATATATCCTCGAACAATAGCACTAGTGGCGCCGATGCTGATGGTGCGATCGTCACTGCTGGGAGCGTTGTCCGCCTTGAGAATTTTGCTAGCGACGTTCCTTTCGCTTATGCGCCGTGGAGCTTTTAGGAAAGTTGCTCTCCAGGAATTGAGAGATAACTGTTATATTCGTTTATTCATAGAAATATTAGTTTGCAGACACGCAAGTTACCCAGGAGTTTAAAAAAAATAAATTCATCATGTCTGCACTAAAAATGTTTTGAATGCTATTTACATCATTCGTTCACGAATAAAAATTCGATTCATAATAAAAAGAAACACCTATTTCCAATAAATGACCAAGATATTTATACACTTGCAGTTTTTATACACTTGCAGTTTTTCAGATTTTGAACAGATGATGGAGCTGGTTTCCGAAACGTTTCCATTGAAAATATGGCGAAGTATTTTCCGAAACGTTTCCATTGAAAATATGGCGAAGTATATCTTCATAATAAAAACAAACTTGCGTATTCTATCATTGAAAAGAATGCCAAGTACAGTTAACAACTCAAGTTTAATCAGTTTAAATTATTGTGTGGCACGTTGCTCAAGCAATTCAGTGCGGAACTCGCGCGGTCACTCGCATTATGCGGCGCTGTTGAGCGAGCAACTCAATGGCCGTCACTGCGGCGTCATCGGCTGGCATCGTTTCTTTATTTTTTTCATCGCTGTCACCATTAACTAACTGAATTAAATATTAAAGAAACCCGTGCACAATGCAATTGAAATATCCAGTATAACAACCTGTAATAATGTACTGAAGAAATGAAGTGATGTAAATACATTAATGATATAATTTTATATATTATCATGAGAAAATAAATACATTGAAAATACAATAAAAAATCCCATGAAAGGCAAATCCTACTTGGAAACGCTTTTTGAGAGATTTTGAAGAATGCAGTAATAATGTTGAAGTTACCCTACTTAGGATTTTTCTATGTTGAATAGAAAAAATGATTTTGAGGGTATACTGCACGATTATCAATTTGTCTAATTATTCTATAATCTCCCCGCCAATAGGCGGCGTGGATAAGAAGAGGGCATAGATGAGATGAACTAGTGATAGGTTCATCTTCTATGTGAACGACTTATATCGAATAATTCACATTGTTCCGAATCGAACATTTCGAGGTGGCAATTGCCGCTTCATATGGAGACATCAAGCGGGCAAAACCTGCGGCAACCTGCCCAATAATAACTAGATTATTGCAAATTCAAGGGTGAGTTAGCGTTAAATACATCAAAAAAATCACAACCTATTATTATGAACTCGTTGTAATGATACTGAACTGAGCCGCGTAATAATGTTTGTGACGGCGGGGGAGGAGGTGAGAATAGTTCAGTCTGGGATACCATTGCCTGTGTGGTCTTTCCATCATCCGAGGTATTCAGTAGTAATGCATATGTAACCACAGCACGCCATTAGTTATGTACTGCCAACCACTGCACGCCATTAGTTATGCACTGCCAACCACAGCACGCCATTAGTTATGCATAGCCAACCACAGCACGCCATTAGTTATGTATTAAATATTAAAACACGACTCCGTCCTCACATAATCACGATACACAAAGCGCACTTTTCATCTCCACATTTAATCGAACTTTTACGAACTACTAAAATTTTATTTCCTTTCACTCGAGATGAAACCTTTCGATTTGTGTCCATGTCTACTGATTACATGATTTAACCATTCTACTTCATGGATAACATACATATAAACATATATCCTTGAATGCTTGGATGATTGCTGCCTACACGCATGTGACTTTGAAATGCCTTGTGGATTGATAATATTTGATGTGGATTGATTTAATGTGGATTGACCATTTAATGTGGATTAAATTGATGTTTAACGACTATTTAATGTGAACTATTGACTATTTAATGTAGATTGATTTTTTTCTAACTCGAGATTATTTTTCCAGGATCTGTGCTCCATTGCATTACTGAAAAGTCATTGCCAATATCAATCAAGACGATGCTGTTATTGTGACTATGCCGGTTTTCCAAAGTTTGTTCAGCGAAGAATGCATAATATTGATGCACAAAAGAGAGATGAGAGTTCACTAAATCTCTCAACTCACTGTCCTTCACGTGAAAATGTTTTGAATATTCAAGTTGTCTTTGTTGCCATTATGTACAAGTGTGTTGACTGACGCCGAGAACCAAAGTGACGTTCGTAGCAAATATCATAGTTAGAGCTATTATTATCATTTTTTGTTCAGGAATCGCTGACATATTGCAAATATAACAGTCAAACGTATTTCAGTAAAGTAGCTAGGAAAGGAATATATTCTCGAAAAATAACACTAGTGGCGCCGATGCTGATGGTGCGATCCTGTCACTGCTGGGAGCGTTGTCCGCGTTGACAATCTTGCTAGCGACGTTCCTTTCTCTTATGCGCCGTGGAGCTTTAATGAATGTTGCTCTCCAGTAATTGGAAGATAACTGTTATATTCGTTTATTCATAGAAATATTAGTTTGCAGACATCGCAAGTTACCCAGGAGTTTCGAAAAAAAAAATAAATTCATCATGTCTGCACTAAAATGTTTTGAATGCTATTTACATCATTCGTTTACGAATAAAAATTCGATTCATAATAAAAAGAAACACCTATTTCCAATAAATGACCAAGATATTTATACACTTGCAGTTTTTATACACTTGCAGTTTTTATACACTTGCAGTTTTTCAGATTTTGAACAGATGATGGAGCTGGTATCCGAAACGTTTCCATTGAAAATATGGCGAAGTATATCTTCATAATAAAAACAACCTGGCGTATTTTATCATTGAAAAGCATGCCAGGTACAGTTAACCACTCAAGTTTATTCAGGTTAAATTATTGTGCGGCAAGTTGCTCATCCATGAGTGCGGGACTAGCGCGGTCACTCGCATTATGCGGCGCTGTTGAGCGAGCAACTCAATGGCCGTCACTGCGGCGTCATCGGCCGGCATCGTTTCTTTATTTTTTTCATCGATGTCACCATTAACTAACTGAATTAAATATTATAACTCGTGAGATGAAAACCTCTGCTAGATGACATCACCACTTCTGAAGTTGAAGAAACCCGTGCACAATGCAACTGAAATATCCAGCATAACAACCTGAAATAATGTACTGAAGAAATGATGGTATGAAAATACATTAATGAAGTAATTTTATATATTATCATGAGAAAATAAATAGATTGAAAATACAATTTCCCATAAAAGGCAAATCTTATTTGGAAACGCTTGCGAGAGGTTATAGGGAGAAAGTGTTAATGTTGAAGTTACCTACCCGAATTTTTTATGTAGACTAGAAAACAAATTTTTGAGGGTATACTGCACAATTATCAATCTGTTCAATTATCTCTTAATCTCTATCCGCCAATAGGCGGCGTGGATAAGAAGCGGGAATAGATGAGATGAACTAGTGATAGGTTCATCTTCTATGTGCACGACTTATATCGAATATTTCACATTGATTTGAATAAAAGATTTCGAGGTGACAATTGCCGCTTCATATGGAGACATCATGCAGGCAATACCTGCTAAATAATAACTAGATTTTCTAAATTCCAAGGTGAATTGGCGTTAAATACATCGACAAACTCACAACCTATTATTATGTACTCGTAGTCATGATACTGAACTGAGCTGCGTAATAATGTTTGTGACGGCGGGGGAGGAGGTGAGAATAGTTCAGTCCGGGATACCATTGCCAGGAAGGCTTTTCGTTATCCGAGGTATTCAGTAGTCATGTATATGTTTCAACATCCATTTACAGAGTTAGTGCAAGGTTGCCTTGGTTAGTCTTTATTTCTGTTACCCTGCGATGCGCTGTGAAGTGTCTAGGGTTAGAATGTCCCTTGATGCAGCCGTACCCGCGTGAAAGCCTGAGTGAGGTCCTGAGAGTGTCAGGACCTCACAAGATCTGGTATTTTTGACTCTCTCCCGTCAAAAAGCGGCGAGGGTAAAAAGTGGAAATAGATAAAATGAAGTAGAAAAAGGGCTATCTTTTTATGAGCACGCACGAGGCACGACTTACATCAAATAATTCACATTGATTCGAATTAAACATTTCCCGGTGACAATTGCCGCTTCATGAATCGCCTCTGTACTACAGTGGCACGCTCTTCAATACAGATATAATGAAAAAATGTCAATAATAAAAACAATCCCCACACTCTCCTGGGCCCGGAAGTTTTCTGGTGAGAGCTCCGAGTAAATTAATTTCCTCCTTGAATGTAACTCATTCATGAGGGTCGCGATTCATTGGCCTAAACCAAGGGCACCTTGATTTCTACTCATGGATGAATAAATTTGGTTAGCTTGAGGCGTCCACGAGATTTATTCTTATTCAGACTCAGTGGAGTGATAATAAGTTTCATTTTATTTGTAACTAAAGTTTGAAAAATATTAAGAGATTATGCCACAGTTTCTGGATGGTCTGATGTTAATGAATTATTATACCGGGAATACATTTTTCATGTCGGTATTAAGAGTTTGTGATGCATACAGTAATGAAGTTACTTGAGCGAGAACAGTTTTAGAACAAGTGCCAGAAAAGAAATTTAAAGATGATGGCTCAGACGACTCCTGAAATGAATGAATGAAGACTTCAAGTAATAAAAAATATAACTCAGTAGTCACTGCAGTGGGTGACAGACGAAAGTGGGTGACAGTGCATTTTCTCGTCGACGAAAACTTGAGGTCACGGACAGACGGACTGACAGACAGACGGACATGGCGAGCACAATAGTGCATTTTTTCCATAAATGAGAAAATGTGCTAAAAACATGGGGAAATAACGGAAATTATATGGGATTCATTCTATAATCTACCAAATTGATCGATTGATCACAAATTGCTTGAAGGGATACTCAAAAATTTCTTAAGGGTACAGAGATTATACTCAAATATATATGTTAGTGATTCAAAATCCGTTCCTTTTTGGGCACTAGTTTCATGTTATTACAATGCGAAATATTCCAGTGCGTTTTGCGTATTCGAAGGCTGCAAGTGCGCTGCTGTTCAAATTGATAATCACTTCTCCGTTACCATTTCGATGGAGATGTTTGGTAACATTTCGAAAAAAATTGTTGCCTTGGAACCATCTACAAGGAAAAATATGTTTAAACTGTAGGCATCATTAATATATGAAGTGTCAAATTTGATGCAATGAAACAACCATGAGAAGGAAAAATAATTTAGTTGTTTGTATAGTTATATAGGTGTTACGACCAAATTGACTACTTTATTTAGTAGTTATAAATGGATTACGGAACTTCTCGAACTTTTATTGCAATCAAAAGTCTAACAAATTTTGAGTGCATGATGAGTGCATCCCTCAGTCAGGCGGTGTTTTGGCTCATGAACGGCGCAGTGAGACGAATAGCGTCGCCTTCTGACTTCGTCTCAGTGAGCGCGCCTCAACAAGGGCTCGGGCTTCGGTCCTGCAATAGGCAATCATCGGATCATGTCATGCAGGGCGCCTTCCCCAACTGCCCCAAGTTTCTTTGGTCACGAATAAGAAAAAAAATCAGAATTTTTTATTACACAAAACCTATTTTCATCTTCCAATTATGATTTTCCGAGGACCGGTTTCGGAATAATGTCATCATTCATCCATCCTTATGATACTTCCATTGTAGTTAATACCATGTAGCAATAATTACATTATACAGCCAGTTTTGGAGAGGTCTTCTCGATAGACCAGTTTTTAGGTCTCCAGGAAACATCACAAGACTTTTTGGTTCGAAATCTTCGTTGTTATATCAAACAGTTGCTATAGTTAATCATTATTCGCACGAAACTCGCTCGTGTATTTGAATCCTTTATCTCAAGATTGTAGTATTTCGATACAAAAATTGCTTCTTACCACTTGCTCCAGCGCCTAACTCACAGTAACGCGATATTCTGAAGTCGATATTCACCATCGACCTCATTAACGTAACAACATTTTAGCCCATGCCAAAGTACTGCCTATAATGCAACTTTTAGTCGCACATCGTCTTCCGATGTCATTTAATATAAAATATTTTCTAGAAATAACTGCCCGTGATCACACAAGATCGACTTCCTAGATATCATTTCTTCTTCTTCGAATACACAAAGATCACGCGTATATATTTCATAGGTCTATAATATAATTAGTACGAGGCAATATCGGAGTAAAAATAGACTACATATTGTGGATTCGAAGGAGACATCAAGCAGGCGATATATCTTTAACGATAACTCGCTTACTTTTTTATTACAATTGCAGTGTGTTGGCGCTAAATACATGGACAAACTCACAGCCTCTTGTTTTCTTGCGCGAAGGCAAGATACTAAACTGTACTGCGCAATTGTGTATGTTTATTACAAATGGGAGTGAGAATAGCTGGGTTTTGGATACAATTACCTATCGAGGCACTATTCTAGACCGGAATTTTCAGTAGCTATGCATGCATAACTCATACATAACGAATGATGTAAGTCCCAATGTATGATAAGAATCTCACAGAAGTAAGCTGCAAGTTTCATCCAGTATAATTTTGTCATTCTTTATATGTATTAGTATAACGTACGAGAGTTTACACACCGATGTGTATCTATGATGATAATCATGGCTGGAGACCTTGCTAGCATTGGAAGACAGTTGTAATGTGATGTGTACACCTGGCTTAAACGTATGACCGTAAGCTGGGGACTCATCAACTTATACTGTGAATCTGTCTTGTAACACATGCAGTGAATATTTGCAATGATGTTTGTGATTATCAAAGACAAGCAAACCACCTTTCATCGCCTCCAGCCTCGTCGTCCTCAACCTGCGAGGAACCTCAACAAGATTACGAGCTTCAAGGCGGGCAGACGCATACATAACAAAGTGGATATTAATCGAACGATAATTGAAATGGGTCAGCCATTACTATTTACATTGAATTTATTTCCACGCGAATGCCTGCATCCAAAACGAAATATCGGCAACTCTCGCACTACTCGACAGTTGTGAGTAGCAGTTCCTTGGATATTCTCGTCATTTAGACAATTGCGAAGCAATAAAAAATATAATGTTGCGGGAGATCAACATACACTGGCTATCACGACGGGATAGTGGAATACATCGACGCTAAACTCGGGTAGAAGGCCAGTAAACGAAGTAAAAATCTAAGTTATAAAATTTTATTAAGGGAGCTAAAGTGCACTAATCCACGACCTTAAGGACTTCTAAATACAGAGAGTTAAGATGCCCTATGCTAGGTAAACACCGACGGCATTACTAAATGGCTTACGATAAGTAAACACAAACGGCTAAGACTATCATACGCTACGTAGCACAGACGGCTTGCAATATTCCACCATTGGGTAAACGCAGACTATTTACAATATTCCACCATTGGGTAAACGCAGACTATTTACAATATTCCACCACTAGGTAAACTCGACGATTTACAATATTTACATTACGTAAACACAAACAGTTTCTTCCGAAATTCCATAAGGCATAAAGCGGGTGGACACGGTGCTGAAGGCTAAAAGAATGAGACTGAGCAGATTCGGTACACTCCCCTAGTAACCAGCGGAACCCTGGACGACCAGAGACTGGCGAGCTGCGCAGCTACAATAACATAGTTTACCTTTAGTAATAATTAAGAAATAGGCATGAATATGAGTAATTACAATGCCAGTATTACAAATAATAAATCCACAACTATCATAGAGACATTAATCACTTCCCACCTAATATCATCGACGCACTGCGCGCACCGCCTCCACAGCTCCGCACAGCACAATTACTGCCAAAGCTCCTATCCTAACAACACAAACGACAACCTCACTTGAACTCGTCGCACACACACATGAAGCCCTAGAGACGGTGTAAATGTGCTGATCCCCTACTTATTGATAAATAAGAAAAAAACAAGCAGGTTTGATTACCAATAATATTGCGGTACTTAATTTATCCTCAAGGCCTGTGAGTTACATCTAGGTTATCAGACGCCAATTACTGTCTTAGGCGTCGGCGCGAGAGTGACATTCCTAAATTATGTTTTTTTTATTTTCACAATATCTAAATATTAGCCTTTCTAATTTCGACTTTATAATTTCTAGATTGAACTCGATGTTGCTCCTTCTGAACAGATGACACTAATTTCGCTCGGTAACTACTATTTAGTACTAATTAAACTAAGTAATACACCGAGATCAAAGAATAGTGACGCAGTAGAAGATTCCTTGAACACAGTCGTTACCGCGTAGCATACAAGCCGTATATGAACATTTGTCTTTAAATTTATGATCATCAAAGACAAGCAAATCATCTCTCGACGTTCCCAGCCTCCACGCACTCAACTTGAGGACGATTATGAGCTTTAAAATGTTATTTATTCAATGTTATTTTAGCAATGTGTTCACAAATCATAGGATTGTTGAAACCGGTCAGCCTCTTATCTATGTAGGAGGCTAC
>NW_025931157.1:0-891 GCF_000764305.2 Hyalella azteca
TTATTTATAAAATATGAATTTTCGATATTCGTCCAGCATCACGGTTGACACCATTGGCGAAATACGATACTTTTGTATAAAGTACAAATTTTCGATATTTGTCCAACATCACGCTTGATACCATTGGCTAAAAATGATATTATTTATACTGTATAGCACAAATTTTAGATATTCGTCCAGCATCACGCTTGATACCATTGGCAAAAAAACGGTACTTATTAATAAAGTATAAATTTGAAGCGTCACCTTGATAGCGTTGATGAACCGCTTGCATGCGTTAGAGACGTCAAGGGCCCGACCAGCGTTGGTATTTGGCAAGGAATTTTGGGGCACTGACGCATCTCTGGTGCGGGGAGGAGTACGGGGAGGCGTTTGCGTGTTAGGCGACGGTGGATCCTGTTGGTCATTTTGCTGGAAGGCGGCGATGGAAGCTTTCTGGTGCAGCAGCGACCACAGGAAAGACTCCAGTTTGTGTGCTGTCCGCTCGTCGTCCTGTGAGGCGAATTTGTAGAGACCTGCCGGAAATATAGCGTAAATATAAAATTCTTGTGTCTGTGTACTAATCTAATTGCTCAAAATAATACTTATTTAAATATTGAAGCACAAAGTGACGAACAATATTATTTAGAAAATAAAATTTGTACAGGTAGATCCAATAAAATTAGAATTTATGTTGCTCCATTGAATTCTATTAAGAAGCCCAACTTTTCCGAAAACTTTGTTCTTTTCAATGAGTTGTAGACCAAATTACAAAATAACAAGAGTACTGCTTCATCAACAAGAATGTCATCATAGTGGTTAAGGGGAGCGTCTTGGTCCAAAATCGACAATTTTGGCGTTTCCTGTTTTTAGTTTCATCTTAAAGCTGACATTCTGACCTATCCAACGGTA
>NW_025931158.1:0-445 GCF_000764305.2 Hyalella azteca
GATAAAGTCAATATGGAATTAGCAACCGTTCTGGCCGGCCCATTGACAGTATTCTTTAAAAAAAACTTGAACGAAGGAACTTTGCCGTCCGACTGAAAATAAGCTCAAGTAACACCATTGTTCAAAGAAGGTGACAAAAGCAGCCCCGGCATCTATCGCCCTGTTAGCTGTTAGCAGAGCTGGGCAGCGCTACTTTGAAATGTAGCGGCGCTACCGCTACATGCTCTAAATGTAGCGGGCGCTACCGCTAGCGCTACAGTAAAAACTTGAACGAAGGAACTTTGCCGTCCGACTGAAAATAAGCTCAAGTAACACCATTGTTCAAAAAAGGTGACAAAAGCAGCCCCGGCAACTATCGCCCTGTCAGTCTGACAAGTGTTGTTTGTAAGCTAATGGAATCTGTTGTGAGGGATAGGATTATTGATCACTTGGCTGCTCACAATCT
>NW_025931159.1:0-3802 GCF_000764305.2 Hyalella azteca
GAATAGTAGAAATAGAGGAAAATTGATACGTTGATTAGGCCACTTATATGACTAAAAATAGTATGAAATTGTTACAAACTTATAACAAACACATTATTTTGTAGGAAAATTAGTAATTATTACTAACTACTGTAATTGGTTAATGTCAAGTGACTAAGGATTGAAATTACAGTAATCAGTCCTTGAATTTAAGAGGAAGTTTATACTTGAAATTATGAGAGAAATGATACTGGAAATCAGACAAAAATAATTTCTTGAAGGGGCGACGAAAAATATTCATTAAAATAATTAGAAGTAGGAGATAAAAGACTGATTTGCTAAGATGAAATTACAAGAATAAAAAATATGAAATATTAAGGAGGGGACCTGGGGAATGCATGTCACTTTTTAGCGCATTTCCTCATTTATGGAGAAAATGTACTGTTGTGCTCGCCATGTCCGTCTGTCTGTCCGTCCGTCCGTCCGTCCGTGACTTCAAGTTTTCGTCGACGAGAAAATGCGCTCTCTGTCACTCACTGCAGTGAGTACTGAGTTATATTTTTGTGAATATGGGCTGACGAGACCACAGCATTGAGCTGGAACACAGCAAGAAATTATCAAGATAAAGTAGAACTAATAAAAAATACGAAAGCATTGGAGGTGAACATAGTTTGTATTATCATGGGTAGGCAGTTGACAAATTCTGACCACAGCATTGAGCTGGAACACGGCCAGGAAGAAGAGGCGGAAGTGTTCGAACATCTCGGTGAAGAAGTACCAGAAAAGCCCGATGTTCGGGGTCAGGTCTGGGGCTGATAATCTGCTCAGAAATAATCCATGATAGCAATTAACACAATTATTAAACTAATAACTGTTGATGCAAATTAATGAGCAGGGCAAAGAATTTGGCTACATCAGAGTCGACGAAGTAAAAGATAAACCCTACAAATAATTTATTTTAAGGCTGCAAATAAATTAAATTTGACCAAAATGTTTTGTAATGAGGACCACACGTGCAAGTTACTATAAATTTATAGCTTTACTTGCAAGTAATTTATTATTATACATATTTAATGGCAAGTCATTTATTACTAAAAATATTTACGTTGCCAGTCATTTATTAACTTCATCTCGTAGTATCATAGCTACTAATAACACACATAAAGCCGTAGGTGGCCTCAAGGAAGTCCCAGCCTCCTGCGATCTCAGCAGACACGAGCAGCAGGAGGGCGGCGGTGACGACGAAGGACACAAGGCTCCTGCACAGGATCCTGACGCAATGGTCCTGTAACGCGGGGCGCAGTGCCCCCGACCTCACCTCCTTGCTGGAGTCTGTGTAAAGAATTCCAGAACATGAATTATCATTTAAATAATTTGATGTCAAATATTAAAGTAATATAAATTGCACTAGGTAAAAAATATCACTATTTCCTTGCCGGGGTCAGCAGTAACAATTTTGGATGCTTATTAGCTTCAGAATATATAAAAAATTAATTCAATNGATTGGAGCTGTCTCTTATACACATCTAGATGTGTATAAGAGACAGGTGTATTGGTAGCTGTTAGTTACTAGTGTACTGGGAGATGTTAGGTTACTAGTGTATTGGTAGCTGTTAGGTTAGTAGTGTATTGGTAGCTGTTAGGTTACTAGTGTATTGGTAGCTGTTAGGTTACTATTGTACTGGTAGCTGTTAGGTTACTACTGTACTGGTAGCTGTTAGGTTACTAGTGTACTAGTGTACTGGTAGCTGTTAGGTTACTACTGTACTGGTAGCTGTTAGGTTACTAGTGTATTGGTAGCTGTTAAGTTATTAGTGTACTGGTAGCTGTTAGGTTACTAGTATACTGGTAGCTGTTAGGTTACTAGTGCATTGGTAGCTGTTAGGTTACCAGTGTATTGGTAGCTGCTAGGTTACTAGTATATTGGTAGCTGTTAGGTTACTAGTGTATTGGTAGCTGTTAGGTTACTAGTGTACTGGTAGCTGTTAGGTTACTAATGTATTGGTAGCTGTTAGGTTACTAGTATACTGGTAGCTGTTAGGTTACTAGTGCATTGGTAGCTGTTAGGTTACCAGTGTATTGGTAGCTGCTAGGTTACTAGTATATTGGTAGCTGTTAGGTTACTAGTGTATTGGTAGCTGTTAGGTTACTAGTGTACTGGTAGCTGTTAGGTTACTAATGTATTGGTAGCTGTTAGGTTACTAGTGTATTGGTAGCTGTTAGGTTACTAGTGTAGTGGTAGCTGTTAGGTTACTAGTGTAGTGGTAGCTGTTAGGTTACTAGTGTATTGGTAGCTGTTTGGTCACTACGATGTCAGTGGCTCTTAGGTCACTAGGATGTCAGTGGTTCTTAGGTCATAGATAAAGAAAACCAAATGAAGACCAGCGGTGTAAATATACACTTTAGAAGTCTAATTAGAGGTAAATATAAGCAAGAAAATATAAGAACTGGTAAATATAATAAGTTATAACATAACTCAGGTGTTATTAGTATAATTGACCCACCAATTTATTAGCGTAGGCCATAGCAGCCCGACTTAGCAGGAAGGCCGTGAGCAGATCACAAGTTATGAACACGACCTGCACCCACCAGCCCCACGACCTGCACGTTACAAGTTATGAACACAACCTGCACCCACCAGCCCCACGACCTGCACGTTACAGGTTATGAACACAACCTGCACCCACCAGCCCCACGACCTGCACGTTACAGGTTATGAACACGACCTGCACCCACCAGCCCCACGACCTGCACGTTACACGTTATGAACACGACCTGCACCCTCCAGCCCCACGACCTGCACCCACCAGCCCCACGACCTGCACCCACCAGCCCCACGACCTGCACCCACCAGCCACACGACCTGCACCCACCAGCCCCACGACCTGCACCCACCAGCCCCACGACCTGCACCCACCAGCCCCACGACCTGCACCCACCAGCCCCACGACCTGCACCCACCAGCCCCACGACCTGCACCCACCAGCCCCACGACCTGCACCCACCAGCCCCACGACCTGCACCCACCAGCCCCACGACCTGCACCCACCAGCCCCACGNGCTGTCTCTTATACACATCTAGATGTGTATAAGAGACAGGTGTGGAGACAAGATCACACTTCACAAGTTCACAGCAGGATTGAAATTCGACCTTTAAGGAAGTTCAAAACTTTATGCGTGTATAATAATGACGATAATATTAATAAGGACAAATAAATTTGATTATTCATTTACTCTTACTGGACACGGTCCCAAAAATATGAGAAACTATGAGATTTTTGGGCTTGGGCAAATTGGGTTAGGTACTTGAATCGCCTCACTACTTTGCTGGTGAGATGTGTATAAGAGACAGGCACAGCGCACAGTGATCAACAACAGCACAGATAAACTCAATACTTCAACTTGTTTCAATACAATACCGTACAATAAAATACTCAATACTTCAACTTGTTTCAATACCGTACAATAAAATACTCAATACTTCAACTTGTTTCAATACAATACAATAAAATACTCAATACTTCAACTTGTTTCAATACAATATAATACTTAATACTTCAACTTGTTTCAATACAATAAAATACTCAATACTTCAACTTGTTTCAATCAACCACAGCACAGCTAAACTCAACACTTCAATTTATTTCAATACAGTCAAATTAAACTTCTAGATGAAAAATCAATAGAATTTCAATCGAATTGAATTAAATTCAACATATATGTTGGAATATTGTTAAATGTCATTAAACTGCAGTTCTCTCAGCCAGCTGTGCAGCACAGCATGCTCACCTCTCAGCCAGCTGTTGAGTGGCGTGGACACCTC
>NW_025931160.1:0-300 GCF_000764305.2 Hyalella azteca
ACAACACGGGAAGAAATTGCAGCAAAGCCACAGTACGGGCGGAAATTGCAGCACTGCCACAATAGGAAAAGAAATTGCAGCAACGCCACAACACGGGAATAAATTGTCGCACTGCCACAACACGGGCAGAAATTGCATCACTGCCACAACACGGGCAGAAATTACATCACTGCCACAACACGGGCAGAAATTGCAGCCCTGCGACAACACGGGAACAAATTGCAGCACTGTCACAGCACGGGCGAAAGTTGCAGC
Organism: Hyalella azteca; assembly: GCF_000764305.2. NCBI lineage: Eukaryota > Metazoa > Arthropoda > Malacostraca > Amphipoda > Hyalellidae > Hyalella > Hyalella azteca. The sequence continues at coordinate 256 of NW_025931160.1, forward strand.
TCTGCCACAACACGGGCAGAAGTTGCAGCACTGCCACAACACGGG
>NW_025931161.1:0-278 GCF_000764305.2 Hyalella azteca
ATTTTTTGTATCTTTGGTGAGACAAAAACATGGCAATCTTTGGTGAGAGGCAATCGTGACAATCGTTGGTGGAGAGATGGAAAAAACATAGGGAACAAATCTTGACCTTCCAATTTTTTTTAACTCTATTACGGTACTTTTCGAGTTACAGCTATTCAAAGTTGAGTATCGTTTTTTTTTGGGACACCCTGTATATGAAAATGCTTCCACGGCAACAAAAAATTAGAAATAAATATCTGATTGGTTCGTCATTGGATTGTATACAAATATACTCTTAT
>NW_025931162.1:0-13896 GCF_000764305.2 Hyalella azteca
GCGGTGGGACTAATCGCACCTGACAGGTCCCAACCGTAGTGAAAATGAGAAAGTAAATCAGCTTCCAACTGAGAGAATGTGAGTAGGCGACCATCTTCGTACTGAGAAAATGAGGGCAGATCATATTAACTTCATTTAAGGAGAAGAGACTATAAGACACTAGCTTCGAACTAATATAATGCATGGATAAATGGGTTAACCACCAACAGTTGCAATTTCAATTTGCTTACCGCTTGACCGAAAACATCACATTTGATTCAATCTGTCTGCTTCTTAGTCCGTCCCAATTGTGTTGTCACTCGATTTTTTTTCACACCTTCACAGACAATGTGTAGCATCTATTTGCGCATGTCAACAAACGATGGTGTACCGATCTGACTCTCTGAGCGATACACTCACGCCAGGAATTTGTATATGATCACATTAAGTGGAAAAATTTGTTTGGAGACATGTCTCCCATTAGTGTAGTTACAATCCAAAAATTGTGAGTATATTTAATTTGACAAGAGTGATGGTGTGTATGATTTTTGTGTAACAACATAAGATGAAAAATGTGCGGTGCGAACTGATATAAGTTGTAGGAAAGTTTGACAATGCGTTAACAGATAATCAAATATAAAAATTGTAAAAAAATAAGATCTTTGAAGACGTATAGCAATCCAAAATCTCAGAAAATCTTTGAAAATTTCTACGACAATTTTTTGAGGAATCAAAGAGAAGCTGAGTTGAGAAGAGAAGAAAACAAAGTAGCTGAAGAAACGTGTTTGAAATTAAAAATTGACGTTTTCGCCCTTCTGTTCCGAGTGTAATAATTTTGTTGAAATGTTGTGTTATTTCGTTAGATCTGAAAACTCAATAAATTCGACGGGAACACCACTCTCGCGATATCAAATACTATTCGGCTATTTTGTTCACCCATTCCATGAAAAACATTAATACACTTCCCAACCTACGCGGACTTGACCCAACCGCAACGGCTGTAGTAAGAATAAAGATGGCGAGACGGGATAAGTGTGGAGATAATCCAATGCTTGGGTGTAGCCTCCATGACGATTAAACTGACTTGAGAAGCAACTGTGGGCATATGGCGCTATGGCATAAACCTTTCAGTACTGAAGTGGCTTGCGATGTTTCTAATGTGTTTTTTTACGGTATCGTAGACCTTACGGTATCGTAGACCGTAGGTATTTTTTGCTGAGCTTTGGCTCTAAGGTCTGTTTAAGAGTTGGTATCAAAAAATGAAGAAAATTCCTCCGAACCAAAACTATCGCCAAATTATTAACTCGCTTTGACTCTTGTTTGTCGTAAAAATGTTGTCAAGGGCTGCGCTCACCTGAATAAACTATTTTGCAGATCTTGTGGAGGTTATATATTCTCCAGCCAATAACAGATAAATACTGAACAGTGATAGTGAGCTCCGCTATTGTAGTTTCCCTATCAAAATTGTGATTACCGTCAGCCGCTGGCTCAAAGACGGCTACTGGCTCAAGGACGCTACTGTCAGCCGCTTGCTCGCCTAGCGGTGTAAATTAGCGGCTCTATGTCCGCTTTTGGTTCTGGTTGTACGAGAGAAATAAGGACCTCATAAGGATCCGGTCTATTCTTTGACAACCGTGGGGCGACTGCGGCGCGCGCGTATTTTGTACCTGATACGTTCGGGACAGACACGGCTAAATCTGAAAAATGCGTTAAAAAATGCCCCCTCCCTTAATTCCCCACTTTATGGGGAAGGGAGAGGGCATTTGAACCGCTGCGCGCTTCATCGCGTCACAATGAAGCAAGTGGCAAGTACTCAAGAGTTTGAAACGGGAATAATATAAGTTAATACAACTTTCAACCCCAACTTTCCACATTACCTACAACATTCTCTTATATTTGCCAAAATGTAAGATCCTCTCATATTGCCAGAGCAAAACAATCTCCAATATTCACCAGCATTCAGCATTCTCACTCATTGCCAAAAACGAAACATTCTTCAATATGCAATATCACTCAACGATCAACATACTCCAATATTCAACACCGATCAATATTATTCCACATCATCCATGTATGAAACATTCTACCCATTTACCCGTACCAAACACTCCCACCTATTGAAGTAGCAGCGCTATCAAACATTTACCACGTACGGCTGAGCAAAACATTATCTCACCTTAACCAGTATTGAACCTTCTCTCATATACGCGAGTACCAAATATTCACTTATACTGGTAAGCATTCTCTCGCAATAATCAGTTGAATCAGTCATAAAAATTCTCCCAAAATATTAGCAAACAACAGCCTATTGTATCTACAGAGCTTAATTAAGAATCTGAAACCCGTTTTTGGCGGTCGGCGTCGGAAAACCGATTTTTTCCAAGTTTTTATATATTTTCTAAGATAAAATGCATGTTAAGTTAAATCTTGGCCCCAATATCCCTGGATTTATAGCGTTTTTTACTTAGCCTCGGTGACCCATATACTCCTGCAACCACGATATTGCAACCACGGTTAGGTTAGGTTAGGATTTTTCGCCGATTTTGCCGATTTTTGCCCGATTTTTTATTTGACGAATTAGAGCCTCGGAGAAAAAAATCGGTTTTCCGATGCCGACCGCCAAAAACGGATTTCAGATTCTTTATCTACACCCCAACAAACATATAATTAAAAAAACACCCTTTTTTGGATGCACTTAATGTAAAGTTTTACCTGCAATTTTTCACAATCCTGTGTACCTAAAATTCTCGAAATACAGACGCGCAAAACATCCTCTTACATTAACCAGTATCAAACATTCTCCCATTGGGTTCAAATTCACAAGTACCAGTTATCTGACATTCATCACTACAAAACATTCTCCATTCAGCAAGTCCAAAAAAATTCAGCAAGTCCATTCAGCAAGACACCATTCAGAAAGTCCAATTCACCAGTCAACAACATTCTCCGACATACAATAAGAACAAAACATCCCATCATGAAACACCACTACCAGACATTTTCAAGCCATAATCAGTCCTCACACATAAATTTATCCTACAATATTCACAAGCAACAGTCAAGTGCATCTACAAGACTCAATTTTGATTGCAAGGATCAATTTTAATCCAATTCAGAAGAATAGTTCCATTTCACTTCGAATAGAGCTCACAATAATGGAACCGTGCACTTTAGTTACTTACAAATTTGCTCCGTAACCCTGTTGTAACGTGTCTTCAGCAGTTGTCCGCTGACCGCTCGCTGCTCGCCGAGTTAATAGCAGGCGAAAAGCAAATAGACACAATAAAGGAAGGAAACGGATAAAACGAATAATCACTCGATTCATAGGCTCTACGAAATAGTTCTGTTACGAAAGCCGGCAGAATGTCCCAGGTTCTGGCGGCGGCGCCGTGAAGGCTGTGTCGCCGACGATAAATAGACGTGAAGATGGAACGACGAATTCCACTGTTGATAACGAGCGCAGTTGTCACGCGCTGCGGACATTCCGTGAGATAAGGATGCGCCAGACCGTGAAGGCATCGGAACGTCAGAATAGCGATCTTGAACTGCGTGCGCTGCTGAATGCGCAGCAGGTGAAGATCGCCCAAAATCGGCGTCACATAATCGAATTTTCGCCTAATACTCACGAGTCACCATGCAGCGTTTATTACGGATTGTAGTTTATTTAGTGCCGTGGTCGGAATTCCATCAAGCGTGGCATAACTATAGTCCAATCTGGTCAGAACGAGCGCCACCATAGGAGCCTCGAGGACAGCCTCGAAAGACGACGGCTGATGCTACGTGTTCGTCGCAGATCACCAAAGCAAGCGGTGGTGACTTTGGCAATATGATTGTTCATAGAAAGTCCCGAGTCCAGCTGAATGCCCAAGTTGCGGAATGCGGTCGTAGGCATGACGAACTTGTTGCCCAAGCGAAAAGGGTTGGCCGGAAGCTGTTATACTGTATATACTGTTACGGAAGCTAATATGGCTGATGCAGTCGCAAACCAAATAAAGTCAGTTTGTGATGTATTGAGCTGAAGCCGGTTGGAGCGCATCCAGTCTGAAACGGCGTTCATGCAGACAGACATTCGATACTGCAACGCTGCGGAGTCAGCCGGTGCACAACAGCCATAAATTTGGGTGTCGTCGGCGAACATATGCGGATTTAAACTATGTAAATCGATTAGAAACAATACGTCAACAGTACAGTATATAACAGGAAGATGATCGGACCGTGAACTGATCCCTGTGGTACGCCGCAAGTGACCAACGATGGCATAGAAGAAAAGTCCCCGCGTCGAACGCATTAGAATCTATTGCTGATATAGGACTCGAACCACAGCAGCACTGTACAGCGAGGTCGATTGATACGTCAAGTCGACGCAATAAAGTTGCGCGTTCGACCGTGTCAAACGCGGTCGAGAAGACAGGTCGAGGAAAGCTAGTGCCGCAATGTCACCGCTGTCTACTGCTCGCAGAATGTCTGAATGCACTTTCCGCACCGCGGTTTCCGTCGAGTTGAGTTTACGGTATAGGCATGAGACCGAACTGCTGAAGATGGTTGTTCAGCAGTCGTGCTACAACGCGTTCCAGGAGTTTCGACAAAATCGACAGGTTGGAGATGGGTCGATATGATTTGGGATACAAAGCGCAAACGTCTGGTTTTTAATAGATGCGTAATTTAAGTTGATTTGAAGTTCATCGGAACAACACCGTCAGTGAGACAGCGGTTGAAAAGACCGACAAGAAAAGATGCTAGGGTTACAACATTCCCTTTAGTGCCCATTGAGTAACGACATCGACAGCGAATTGATGGCACGCTGCTGGTTAGGCAGCGCACGCACTGCAGCGATGACGTCGTCAACTGTGACGCGAGAGAATTCTTGGAGCACGCAGTCCAACGAGCATGGCGCAAATGCTGCCTGGGAAGCGTCGGTCCACGACGCTTGCACGTCAGATATTTTATTTTGAAAAACCGTATGGAAATCCTCTACACTTACGTCACCCGAAGCCTCTGTACGGCCTCTTCCTATGAGTTTATACAGCAAACGACGCAGCGCTGCGTTGCGCGTCGACTCTCAGGCGCCAAAATGACTGTCCTTTAGATTGTAAATGAACGATATGAACTTTTTAATAACTCAAGTCATGTCTATTTGATTTATTCATAGAAAATTACCTAGGCATCTGAGTTGCTACATGAATGCCGTAGCGGAGCAAGTAGGTGTGAAGCATCTGTCGCTGCGACGTGCACTCAGGTATGTTAATTAGTATCACAGGTGTGCTGATTTGTGCAGCAGGTGTGCTGATAAGTTGGCCACAGCTGCTGACAATGTGATAAGGTCGAGCCATTAGAAATGGCTCGAACTTCAGGTGTGCTCAGGCGTGCATTAGAGACCCGAACTTCTCTAATGCACAGGTGTGCATTAGAGATGGCTTGATGTTCTGCTAAGTGATGCAGAAGTTCCAGTTCCAACTGTACACGTGTGTAGTATCATACTGAAGGAAACGATGCTTGAATTAAATGATCTGTTTAGTCTTACTTGCTATTCACCTAAAAGTTGAAGTCGTCAATTGGGCAATTGTCTTTAAAAAATATATTCTGTAACATGTGAAGCAGATTTAAAAGATGAGAAATATGATCAGTTAATCCCCTTTTCTCTCATTCTTGCATCAGATCTTGGCTAGAATTGGAATTCCATGTTATTGTTTCCTATATTGATACCTGAACCATGATGCTGGCTCGCATAACCACGCGACACCTCTTACTAGTGAGCATCACCTCTGTGTTGTTCTACTTCGTTTGTTACGTGATCTTCTTCTCCAGTGAAAACCAAGTGAGTTCAGGCATTCCTATTGTGTTCTTGATTGTCATTTTTCTTTATAATTATTATTTTAAACTTGACTCGACATTTGCCTGATTACTCTTACTAAGAGTGCAAATTCCTTGAAACGAATTAGGCCTTGACTCTTCACTTTGCATTGTATGTTAGAACAAATGGAATGTAACAACTAAATCTCCCTTCTATTTACGAATTATCTTTTACCTTAATAATGCCGGAAAAATAAACACGGATAATTAATCACTTTGAGGATTTCTTTTGCATGTTTGGTTAGCCGGGCTCCGCGTTTGTCTGTTTGGATAAATTAGCCTATATATGTATAGAGCAGAAAGTCTGATAATATAATTGTTCATTGGGTTTCCCCTCAAGCGTTGCTTTTGTTGCATGTTTGGTTAGCCGGGCTCCGCGTTTGTTGGCAACAGAGTTCTTCGTTCCATGCGTCTCGACCTGAACATCACAAAGCGCGGCTACTCGCACCCTGGATGCTCCTGCACTAGGTATATGCGTTAATGCTTGAAACATCATAACGGAATACATTATAACTTGACACGTAATATCAACAAAAAAATCAAGTTATGCGAATTGATTGCTTAGCAAGTTTGATCAAAGTGGGATTGAAATTATACTAACTCATTGTGAATTTGATTTTATTATGATTAGTTTTAAGTGTCTTATTTAGTGTGGTATTATTCTTCCGTGAACATAGCTTATTTGACGTAAGTGTACACAAAATATTGACTCACCAACTTAACACGTTAAGTGCAGCACAACCCACCACGGTTGCCAGATGGCCTAAAAATGTCCGCGTACAAAAAAAGGCCTATTTTTCAATATTTTCTAGTAAATGTGTAGGTTCCCGTGCAAAAAAAAGGAATTTTCCTCTTTTCGTACTTTTTTTATATTTAATAAGGAAGTGCGTCATCATAAATTTTTCCGGTTAATGCAATTAGAAAAATAAATAAACAGCGGAATTTGTCGTGAAAAAAAAACCTGCAACCCAATCTTTGCCATGCAAACGCTGCTCCTCTTAATCCCGCTCCTTCAGCCGGCTGGACACTTGAAAACTTCCGCCCTTGTGGGTGATGAACGATTTTTTATTTTATAAACTCCTCATCGTGAAATTTAGGTGTTTTGTAGCTAAATAGCTGAAGCGGTAGTAAACGTGTGGCCAATTAACTAACTAACGAACTTAAATTTTATGTACAAAATATGGTTCAGAATCGAACAAGATACTCATGTCTCCGCTTCCAGGTATGGTTATGACCTGGCAGCTCTTAACAAAACTCGGGAATTGGCGCTGCGAGATCCCCGTTCCCAGCCGCCATGGTTCCTCGTCCGCTACCCCGAGACCTTCACGTCCACCTGCTCAGACTTCTCCAGCCAGCGCGGCGTAGGGCAGAAGGTCGTGTCCTACTCGTACTACGTGCCCACGGGAATAGCATCTAATGGTGATACCCATAAATATTATACTCACAAATATTCTTACGTCAGTTTTTTCTGAGTGACAGAGTCCAGCAGAGGCAAAAATATGGCAAAACTGCCCCAAATTTTCTCATTTTGATAGAATTTTGAACGAAAATGCTTGTTCGAGCAAATGACGTTATTGCTTGATATATCTTCTGCAAATTTCATATTTTCCTGATGTGTGCATTACTCTGAAGATAATAATAAGCGTTAACAAATAATAATAATAATAACTATTGTACTAACCCATTAGTTAATTGTTATATCTCTGCTCCAGATTCTGAGAGCACCAAAAAGTTCCTGAAGCAGATGTATCCTCGCGCCCGTAGGATCGCTCGCGTTTATCCTAGTGAGTCATGGATAAAACTTTTATGAACAAGTTATGGAAAAAAATTTAGTGGCGACTAAACACAATAGTCAACATGGCTCAATATGTTTCATATATTTGAAATCTCGGGATTAAGGTCCTGAGGACAGTGTAGACTTCAGCGTTCGAGCTTCAGCAAATATTTATTATTTTATCGATCAAGTCATGCACCACTTATTATGTTCTATACAATTGGTTTCTTGAAAATAGTAGCGTTTTCCCGCGAATGAAAATAACCAAAGCCGCGGTTATTCTTCCTATAATAGTCGATCTTTATTAGGAAGAGAGCAAATATGCTTACAGAAACTAAATTTGCGTCTTTCTTAAGATAGTTGGATTGTATCAATATTAATAATATGCCGTGCAATTAATATTGGTTACAAATTTAATAATTAAAACAAAATTTATACCGTAACTGTTTTGTAGGCTGGCTGATGCGCGTGTACCACAACGTATCCACTGATGACGTCATCTCAACGCATTACATGTGCAAGCTCTTCTGTGACATGCCTCATGTCGACCTCTGCCACGTCAAGGACCTGCCGACTCTCGGTGAGTCCCATGTCAACCTCTGCCACNCCCACGCTTGGCGAGTCTCATGTCGACCTCTGCCACGTCAGTTACCTGCCCACGCTTGGCGAGTCTCATGTCGACCTCTGACATGCCAGTTACCTGCGTACGCTTGGCGAGTCTCATGTCAATCTCTGCCATGTCAGTTACCTGCCCACGCTCGGTGAGTCCCATTTCGACCTCTGCCACGTCAGTTACCTGCCCACGCTTGGCGAGTCTTATGTCGACCTCTGACATGCCAGTTACTTGCGTACGCTCGGTAAGTATGCCATGTCTGACGCTAACACTAAATGAGTTACCTGCACATAAGCCATGAACGTTGATATTTTCTGCTATCCTTGTAGTTCGTTTTGAGTGTTGATGAATCAACTGCGTGTCTGTTCACGATGTAAATGACGATCTTTACGATGCTCGCCCATCATAGTCATTTCTCTTATACAGAATCCGGTCCCAATTCCACGCTTCCTCCTTTGCTCAATGGTACATTAACCAACCGTCAGCCCTTACCACCATCCTAATTATGCGCTTAGCGCAATTTTTCACGTCTGCTACATTCATTTAATTTTCTCTTCCCTCTTTCTGGCCACTCAGTATTCTTCTTTTTGCTCCTATTTCACCTCAGCCACGCGTGCAGGTCTTTGCTTGTTGTGCTTGCAGGAGACCTCGAGTCTAGGATGCCCCTTGGGAGGACCTGGCGCTTCGCTGCGCTCGGTGACCCCACCGTCCGCTGGATGATGTCACGTGACCTCGACAGGTGAGATACGTGGGCAGGGCTGGTGAGATACGTGGGCAGGTCCGGTGAGGTAAGTGGCTACGCAGATGGCAGGTGAGATAAGTGGGTGTGGACATGGCAGATGAGATACGCGGGTGCAGACAAGGCAGGTGAGATACGTGGGCATTGCTGCTGAGATACGTGAGTATTGCTGGTGAGATACGTGAGTATTGCTGGTGAGATACGTGGGCAGGGCCGGTGAGATACGTGGGTGTGGACATGGCAGGTGAGATACGTAGGAATCTAATACGTCTTGGCTAATAATCCTCTCTGAAAGTTAGTTTCATATCCTCAATTAATGTAGATTTCCACTGCACTCCACACTCTGCATCAGATCTCAACAGACCTGGTTTCCCTATATTAAGAAACTCAAGCCGTAAGTCTTATTTCCATTCAGGTACAGGTGAGATACGTGGGTGTGGACATGACAGGTGAGATACGTGGGTGTTGACACGGCAAGTGAGATACGTGGGAATCTAATACGTCTTGGCTAATAATCCTCTCTGTAAGTTATATAGTGTTAATATTTTGGCAGTTATTTATACAGGGAAACGTGATCGAAATTTATGATAATAAACTGTTTCTTTGAAAGATATGCCAACTTTAAAATTACTGTTGAGAGGCATTTTGACTTATTTAGTAATGTTTTTTTATTCCTCCAATGCACGTTAAAATTTAAAAAAATCAATTTATTGAGCAAATTAGTATGATTACAGTGAGAAACGCGGGGAATATATGAATCGTGAGATACGTAAGAAAGGACATTTGGTGTGAGGACTGAAAGCATGAAAACGTGGATTAGAAATGAAATTATAGCTACGTTAGCATACTCCAGTTCAGTTCAGTTTTCTCCGCGCCATAAGGCGCACAAGGCTTGGACGTCACTCCTCCACTGGGTCCGGTTTGCAGCTGCCTGCCGTGCTATGTTCCACGAGTTCCAGCCTGCTCTGTTTCTCTCCTCTTCCACCATTCGTCTCCAAGTTGTTTTTGGGCGTCCTCTCTTCCTCCTTCCTTCAGGTGCCCAACCGAGGGCCACAGCACAGTCGCTTGCTTTGTCCTTCCTCAACACATGTCCCACCCAGTTCCACCTGCGTCTCCTTACCACATCACTGCTTTTCTCCACTTCTGTCATATCAAGAACCGACTTGTTTGAGATGTGTTGCTGCTATCGAATCTTGCAAATCTTCCGTAAGCATTTGGTCTGAAATATATCTATGTAGTTTTCTCTCTTCTCCCTTGGTTAGTTTCAAGGTCTCACATCCGTATAACAAAACTGAAAGACCAACCTCTTGAACAGAGAGGTTTTGGTCTTTCTGCTGATGTTTCTGGTTTGCCAGATGTTTGTTATCGTCTTTTGAGTCGCGCTTGCCATTGCCACACGCCTCCTCACATCCACTGTGCTCCCACCATCCTTAGTGACGTTTGCACCCAGATATGTGAAGCTCTCCACTTCCCCACCTCGATCTCTCCAGCCCTCAGCTTGTTGTTGCTCCTGCTGTTGAACTTCAAGATATTGCATTTCTTGACATTCAGTTTTAGCCCCACTTGGACTTGAACAAAGAGGGCAAGTGCGTGGTTATGAGCATGAAACGCTCTATCCATGAAACCTTCCGGTCGAAATACACGAATTCCCAATATTTGCTCCCTGGGCCACATGTGTACGTAGGAGCAAGCATGCAAGGGAATGAGTCAACTTTCTGCACGTTACAGTGATCCTATTTTACAGGGCCAAAGTGGGTTTCGATGACTCACACATTACAAGAAGTGTTTCGATATTTGCGCAAACGCCCACTTATTTCTTGTAGTGAGTAATGAGGGTAACACGACTCATCGGGATTGAAGGCCTTGCCGTATCCGATGTTTATTCGGTGGATTTTTTTATTTTTCAGCAAAAAACTCCCAATTCCGTCGAAAGTTATCAAAACAATGTAACCGAACCGCTTCATATCCTCAATTAATGTAGATTTCCACTGCACTCCACACTCTGCATTAGATCTCAACAGACCTAGTTTCCCTATAATAAGAAACTCAAGCCGTAAGTCTTATTTCCATTCAGATTGATGTTTTAAACCACGAACAACTACAAGTGTTATTTTACCTGCACTGAAATTAAAATGAATGAATCCTATTAAATGAATAAATTTTCTCTAGAAAGGAACACACTTTCTGCAAGAATGATTAACTCGCGTGCGCTGGGACAAACTGACACATAATGACCGACACAAAGGAAAAATTGCATCGCTCTTGTTCACTTTTCACTCATTTGTTTGAGTGTACAGTGAACCGAATGTGTATCGCATGTACAGCAAGATCCTGACCCGCGAGGTGGAGGCCGTGAAGCAGTGGATACAGTCAGGCCGCAGCTTTCACGTCATGCGGGACCACCCAGGACACAACACCTTCGTCCTCGCAGGTGCCTTATAACTCGTCTTGTTATACTATATTATATATAAATTATATATACCTGTTATATCTTAACATGTTGAGTGCCATACCGTCACAGGCCATACGACTCACCAGAGTTACCAGATGACCTAAAAAACGATCGAGTTTGCGTTCATAAAAAGTAAAAAGACCCATTATTGAATTATTATTAATAATTTTGCACGTTACGGTGCAAGAATACAACCATACTTTTCTCGTTACTTTGTAAAATACGAGAAGAAAGTACTACCGTCGTAAATTTTTGCCGGCCAATTCAAGTGAAAAAAAAATAAATCGTTGAATTTGACCGGAAAATGTACCTTGCGTCCTACCAGTGGGTCGTATTGTGTTCAACTAGTTAAGTTTACAATTGAGTCACTATTTTGTACTATGAGCTGCAAGAAATATACCACATGTGCTTATTAGTCCTGGCAATTGCCCTTGGGCACAACTCTATCTTACGTTACAGCGTCACAGTCACTAATGTAGTCATAATTGTGATTGTTGTACGATACCTACGTCACGAATCTAGTCAATTATTTCTCATCACCTCGTATACATGCTTTTGATATCGCACAGCATATTTACGCTCCTTATATTGCCTCGTTGTTAGTCTCCGGTTCATCGCCCTGCATATACGCTCCGGAATATTGCCTTGTATTTACGCTCCTTGTATAGCTCCTAGGGTTTAAGACCCTGAAGATAAGAAAAGAACTGGCTACAACCATCAGGTCTGTGGGGAGCCTACAACAAGTTCCCCGTCAGGCTGGCGGCCGTCCGCGACGCCATGTTAGCTGTTCCCCCAGTAAAGCAGCAGAAGAACTTTGATCAAATCATGTTGGCGAAGCACCTCTGGCCCTTCATGCAGGTACCGTTGGCTCCTTAGATTCGTGATCATGGTCATTATATTTTTATGTTTGTTCTGGCAATTACCTTGACGTCAATTTCACGATTTGTGGTCATAATCACTTCAAGTTTGTGCCAGCAATTATTTTGACGTGGTTTCGACGACAGGGTGAGCTGATGGAGCACGACTCGTATTATTGCGAAAATTACCCCGGCAGTCTGCCGTTCCCGACGCATCGACGCGAGTGGCGGTACTGCGGCTGGGGGCCGTACAAGGCGTCACCGCGCACCTTAGTCATTGAGAAGCAGTGCCCCATGGCCTGCCGTCCTAAGGACCACCCTGACTGGACCTGGTGCTGACCAATAAATATAATGGTCATAATCTCTTAACTTAAAGCTCCAGCCTCGCAGCATCTTGTGCTAATAAAAATAATGTTTAAAACCACAATTAAGCATATAATGGTCATAATGCAGTTATTTAAAATGTCAACCGCGCGAGATAAGGTGCTGAGTTTATAAGCCTTCTTGTACAACCCTTTTTTCGTTCGCTAATTTGAAATGCAAGACATACGATGGGTTTTTTGTTTGATAGCAGATCAACGAAAGATATCCTCTAATTTGGGGCATGGTTTTTAATCAGTTCTTTGGCAGCGTTTTCACTTGAACAGTATTCCAGCCATTCATGATTTCACAGCCAAATAAGAAAAATTATGTTGTCAGTTTTGAAATACACTACGAGGTTTCCAAGCGCCAGGTTTCTCTAAATCAAATCAAGTCGTGTAGTATACGTTTTGAAAGTATGGCCCCTAAGGCCATACTTTCAAAAAAAGTCAGGAGATCGTAAGATATTTAGCCAATCATTGACGGCCTTCCAAGCAAAATCCACCAATCATAGACAAGAAAATAGATCGTAAGGGTACCCACACAGTGAAAGCAGGTTGCCAGCGTGCTGGTTACCTGCTGAGGCTGGCGCCTGAAACCACAGAATAAAGAAGCCTATTCGTACAGGTTTTCACTGTGAACACTTACATTATTATCCTATGTTCGTTCATGGGGCAGGTTGGAGCAGGTTGCCGCACGGGCAAACCTGCTTTCACTGTGTGGGTGCCTTAAGTACTTACGTTAGCTTACCGAGTTTTGAAAGTATGGCCCCAGTCGGCTACCACCCCAGATTACTCAAAAAGATGTTGAGTAATCTATGATCAGTCGACTACCGCCCCAGATTACCCAAACCAGTCGGCTTTTACCTCAGATTACTCAAAAGACCTTTAGCGAAACAACTTTGCCGGCCGATTTAAAAGAACCAAAAGTGATAAAATTGTTCAAAAAAATGACGAGAGTAGCCGCAGTAACTATCGCCCTGTCAGTCTGCCCAGTGCTGCTTGTAAGATTATGGAAGGGATAGAATAATTGGAGGGCTAATTGCACATCTGAGGTAACCCCGCAAATTTGGCGCCTGAGCCCCTATGCAGGAACAAATGAGGCAAGGAGTTACGGGCGCCGGTTTGTTGGCAATTTAAGGCGTCAGAACGCTTAGAGTGCGGCATCAGAACTCAATTATGCATGCGTCTGGTAGCTCGTAGCAGCGCACTAACAAACACGGTGACTGCACTCAGTCCTACACGACGCGATCAGCAGCAGTTGACGCTAGTA
>NW_025931163.1:0-2292 GCF_000764305.2 Hyalella azteca
GCTTTATATGCACAAAAATCATTAACGCATGAGACGCTCTTAACAATGAAGTTAAATCTTTACACTCAGTGCAGATTATAAGTGCTCTCAATACTTAATGAATATCAACAGCTTCAAATACGTTCATCACAATACCCTATTACCTGACGGCAACAGAGGGTTCAAAAATATATATCCGAACAGTAAGCGGATGAGGAGAAGGATCCTTACCTGTAGAGCAATGGTGACTCAACGGCTACTACTGAGTATTAACGAATTGATTTCGGTTCGAGGTATAACTTAATTATTCACATCACTCGTCGATCCGACGTAGGACACTTTTAAAAATACACACTATGACCCTTCAGTGCCTGCATCAGAGAGGAGAAAACTTGTACATATGAAAATCAATGTATTGAGGAGCTTCATATGCCACACTCGCTGTTATTTCATGATGTTATATACACCATCTGTATAAAGAGGTCCAGCTGACTCGTAGCGACAATGTTGGTAGTTAGTAAATACTTCAATCTCGAATTTCTGAAGAAGCAGAACTGGGTGCTAAATTAAGCTTGCATTTACCTGCAATTCTTCGGGGCTCGGTAAACTCTTAAATAGTTAGCGCATTTCATTGTTAGCAAATCAAATGACCGATATGTTATATGCCAGAGTAGATATGTTACCCCGATACTATAATGTGTTGCCACGTGCTCTATGATCAAGAGTTCGCAACAGATTAATAGAGTCCACAGCTAACTCTTTATGAGATTTTCTCATAAATGTTACAGCCAATTCTCTCCAAGTTAAACGCCTCAACATCATTTTTTTCTGAAAATTGAGTTTATTAATTCATGTTAGCATTATAGATTAGATATATTATTTACTTTACATAATAACCTAAAGAAAGAAAAGTGAAAGGATACAAACTCTTATAGTAATGCCTGACTGCTTGATTTACTATTAACAAATTAATTAAATATTAGGACATACAATTGCCTAGCTTACTACTACAGGCCAAATTTATTTAAAAAAAGAATTCTGGATACTTGAGAGCCAAAATCTTCATACGCATGTAGTAGCAGTTTAAGAGGCGCTGTTGTGTTGTAGATAAAATACTTGGTGAATAATAAGTATTGCTACTGATCGTGCCAGCATTACCCGCAGCCCTGGAATGTCGGCCGATGTAGCACCATTATTGTGGTCACAATATGTCTGAGTAACAATCTCTTCACATCTTATAACTCAGATTACAATACTTATTTCAGTATACGAATGAGACTTTCACAACCTTACTTATACACACCTACATAAAGGCTCGACAGTACGGGATCAGAACTAATTTCATGTATAATTTCATTTACAAGAAATTGGAACGTTAGTACACCCTTAAAGAATTACTGAGCGTAGAAGAAAACGAGCGTAAATTGAAGCCAAACTGATATATTCGCAGAATTCTCTTCTTTAGGTTATGAGCAATAAAATACCCATTATAACACTATGAACGTCTTTTTAATTCTGCATTCGCCTCTCTTGTTCCCCTACATTCCCATGAGGCCACGACACCAGGGGCATGCATTTCAACTTACCCCCGATTCGGTTAGAAATTGAAAGAAACGGTACAGTTTTTAATTGTGTGAAATATTTTAATGAATTACATGATGATTTTAAAATTGATTGTTCTAAATTCAGTTTGAAGACTAAATTCCGCGATTTTATTCTTACTCGTTATTAATCTGACTCTGATTAGTTTTGTAAGATTTTGTTAATTGCCTTTTTCTCAAAAATATTTTTGAAAAAAGGGTGTAAGTCTACATTGTTTCGACTTTTCGTCTTAGTTGTATTTAATTTTTTTTAGGTAGGGTTGTTACTGCCTTTGTTGAATATCATTTTTAGTCGCCATGCTAGTTGTTCTTATATCAGTTTTACTAAAGTTTAGTTTTTATCAGGATGCTTTCAGTTTAGTCACTTTCTGTTCCCTTTATATGTTATTGTTTTTCGATGGTAATACCGCTAATGTCGCCTGTGAAGCTTTTTAGCTTATATGGGCATTCACATGGAAGCATTTTGTATTTTTTCCTCCAAATTTTTGCTATTTTCTTGTTATGAACTTTTTTGTATGCTCCTGCGTGAATAAAGAATAAACCAAACCAGAAAAACCATCAACTGAGTTCGGTATCGCGATTGTCCTGCGTACAGACAACATTGATACAGTTTATTAGTTCATGTAATAGGTAATTGACGTAATGAATTACAGATACAAATTACAGAAACAAAATTGAACTTTCTTCGCCTGAAATTGTATTTCATAAGTAA
>NW_025931164.1:0-274 GCF_000764305.2 Hyalella azteca
GGCGTCCCTGACTCACGCATCTTGCCGCCCACGCGTATCACGGCGTCCCAGACTCACGCATCTTGCCGCCCACGCGTATCATGGCGTTGTCCTCCCGCCGCCAGTGGACGGTGGGCGGCGGGGCGCCGGTGGCGGAGCAGCGCATATGGGCGGGCCGTCCCTCCTCGACCGTCACGTCCCCAGAGCTTCTGTCGTCCACGATCTCGGGGGCGGTGATGAGGGCGAGGTGTCCCATCTGGGGTGAGTGGGATGAGTGGGGTGAGTGGGGTGAGTG
>NW_025931165.1:0-873 GCF_000764305.2 Hyalella azteca
TCAAAACCTGGAGTTATTTTACCAAAAAATAAAAAAATTGGAGGGGGTACTCTGACAGGTTTTAAATAATAGCTCTTTTTTGTGGGTCACATTATTAATTTTTTACCTATTTGATATGCAAACTTTTTAAATCTTTCTATTGTGTTACATACCTAGCCTCAGTATTAGGCCTTTGATGGCCATCGACAAAATTTTTCTATGTCAAATCGTTTTTGAGTTTTGGGGGTTTTTGTTAAAAAAACAAAAAGTGGTCAATGTTACCCCGCCAGTCAAAGTAACCCCATTTTACGGTATTATAAAATTGAGAATACCTAATTACCCAATGAATAGCTAAGACCCTTGTATTCCCTGTAATTTACCTACCCAATGAATAAGACCCTGTTCATATTTCATATCAATGAATAAGACCCTGTGAAAATTTTTCAATATTTTATGTTATTGTTACTTTATTTATAAACTTCATTCTTCAATGCTTCATTAATACTATACCTACATTTTAAAAAAATTTTGTGTTTTGTAACTTTCAAGCAGCTTACATTTAGGTATCATTATTTCTGAAAAATTTGCGCACATATATAGGTACTAGCCTAGTACCAACTAGGTAGGTAGTGAACTAGAGTCTAGAACATTACCTACAACTAAATAGCATTAGGTAGGTACCTATGGCCCGCTATGGGCTATGTCTTATTCAGACAAGCACAAGCTGAATATCATCTTACTTACATTCAGTTTCAGTAGGTAACTAGGTATAGTGTTACTGTGTTAACACTGTTATGGTAAATGTATTCGTCACATATTTTATCAGTGGACCCACTGAACTTGTGCTGACACCAAAGGTTGTTTGAGAAAAGTTCCGAATTTGAAACTTATATG
>NW_025931166.1:0-1700 GCF_000764305.2 Hyalella azteca
TTTCTTTATTAACGACGTTTCGAATGCAACAAACATTCATTTTCAAGTTAGAAGAAGCATTAAACATTGAAATTTTGTGGAAATAAGTACATAATATAAGTAAATAGGATACAACAGTAAAATTTTGGACCAAAAATTTTACTGTAATGTAATTATTTAATGTAATATTTGATGTAATTAAATAATGTAATTATTTAATGTAATTAAATTAATAATTTAATAATGTAAAATTTTTCCGAGTAATTTTTGGTCCAAAATTTTCGTGTCGCTAATTTTCCAAATGCCCCAATTGCCTCCAATTTTTCCAAATGGCATCCAGTGCAAAGGCAAAAAAAATTAGGAAGGCAAAAAAATGAACGAAAAATAAAAAAATTGTCACTAGCTAAACATCACAGTTGGGAGGTTATGTATTTATATACTAAGTTTCATTCGAATCTATTCCGTAGTTTAGAAGAAATGTCTTGTTCACTGCGAATTTAAGCACGTATTGCTGTTTAAATCACGAATGAGGGTGAAATGTAAAAACACTTACGAACGAATGCAAAATCCAAAAAAATTTCACGAGCTAAACATCACCGTTGGAAAGTAAGCAATGTATAGTCAAAATTTCGTTCAAATGTTTTTAATACTTTGGAAGAAATATCGTATCCACTGCGAATTTCAGCCCGTATCGCCATATCGGGTGGCCCAGTGGTTACAGTTCAGAGTACCAAGATTGGAGCAGAGAGGCGCGGGTTCGATCCCAGCTCTGTGCGCCAGTTTCTGGTCAGAATCGGCGAGGAGGCCGGGCGGTTAAGCGCAGCAGAATTGTAGCAGTGAGTTGCGCGTTCGAGACCGCAACAAGCTGTGAATGTTCTGCGATGTTCAGAATCGGCGACAGGCCAACGGCCCGTTAAACGCTGGAACAGCTATTTACTTAGTTATTTATTTATTTATACCTCGCGAATGAAGGCGAAATTCACAAAAAATTCACGATCTATAACAGCACCGTAAGATTTTTATGAATACGTGTTCCAAGTTTCATCGAGCTGCGTTCATTATTTGGGAGATATTCCTTGTTCACTGAATTTCGAGATGGTCACAAAACCGGCGGCAAGTCCGGCCGTAAATTTGTCCGAGATGTACGTCACGTCCAACAAGTATGTACCATTTAGGGGGCTCAATCTGGGGGCGATTTGGGAGTCTTAACTCGTTTAAGCATTAGGGGTTGCCTAGTCGTTTCAATTTTGTTGATTCATAATGGGTTATGCTTTAATTCTTTTAACCTAAAAGGATCCAATTTCGGTTAGATTGTAAGGGGACGTAATGTTCTTGTAAAAATTAGATTAGTAATTTCACTTTTATGTTTTTAGTCACCGCTGACGTGACCTCGCGTAGGAATCTATTATACCCTGCAATTCATATGTGCGATTCCACCACAGAGGTACGTGGTTCTCTTAGTTGTGTTTATTTTTTGTGTTATCTGTGCCATGATGTTCAAGTTTTTCCATTGACGGTTTAATGAATATTCTTTGTTATATTATTCCTTTGTCTTATATCATCCGTACTATATTTCTGCGTTTATTAGTTTATTTATATTTGTAGTTCTAAATTTTGTGTTTTCGTTTTGTATGTGCAGAAAGGCTCAAAATAATGACTTGATTAGATCATTATTGGAAATAGATAGTTGGCCTAAATAACGAGCACAGTTATTAGTTCAT
>NW_025931167.1:0-1609 GCF_000764305.2 Hyalella azteca
GAATTGAATTACTAATTTAGGTTAGTGACCTGAGGTCCTGGATGTCAGCGCGCGAGAGGCCCGCGTTGTGAAGGATCAGACTGGCCAGGTCGCTCGCCTCGCCCAGGCTGGAAAAACTGCGCAGCCACACAAAAATATCGTTAACGATAATTTATGATCGTTGTCGATAGTTGATGATCGTTGTCGATAGCTAGTGATCCTTATCGTTAATTTATAATCGTTATCGGTAGTTTATGATCGGTATCAATGATTGATGATCGTTGTCGATAGCTTGTAATCCTTATCATTAATTTATAATCATTATCGGTAGTTTATGGTCGTTATCAATGATTGATGATCGTTGTCGATAGCTAATTGTGATCCTTATCGGTAATTTATGATCATTATCGGTAGTTAATGATCGCTATCGATGATTGATGACCATTTACCTTTTTACAGTTATTGCCTGACGCCTGTAGCAAATTACGTAGTGCGTAAATACAATTATGAATGAGTAACTGTTGCAAATCGTTCAAAAGAACAAGTCAATTATGATTCATTTTCAAGTGTGAAATTACCTGAATTGGCTGTCCTAAATGTAAATGGGCGATTTTTATATCGAGTATAATTCAATTTTAACCACACGACCTCAGGATTTAATTATACGAATGCTATTTCCAACAGAGCTTTTACATCAATGAAATGTTATGATAAAACATTCATTGAAAGATGTGACATTCTATGGGTAAATCTAACACCCAAATAGTCGGTTAACTCTTAAGCGTCCTGCTGTACATATAAGTCGGTATACATTTCGATCATCAGAATAGCCTTTTTTGTTCACGTACGAACCTTATTCGCCAATTGGACAAATATGTCGCCTTTAATTCTAGGCTGCACTATGACCAGGTGGACATTTATTGCGCCTTCAATTTTTTTAATGAATAAATTTCATCAATATGGTATGGATTCAATGTGGTGTTTTGCACTCTTAAGAAATTTCGTCACTAAAAGCGGCAGCCGCTGCTGTTGAACGCATTTCATCGCACTAATTGCTCCTTTACTACAAGTCTTCAGATGTTGCCCAGAGCCGGGCCGTAAACAAGGCTCGGTCTCATCATCATCATGCGTGAGCTAGTCTCGTCATTACCCTGATATCATAATAAAGTTTAAAATCTTATCTTATGTTCTCTAAATATTGAAAAAATTATAAGATCGGGCGTGGTGTCTTGCTTGGTCATTTAGCGGACTTTTTAGAATTTGGAACCAGGTTTTCTTTATTGTAGTCGAACATCCGAATTCTTAGTTTTAAGAGGGGAGCATCGAAATGTCCGTGGTGATTGAGGGCAAAATTCGAGGGCAGCTTGCGTGAATGGGTGAAGTGTTGAAGTGGTGAAGTGATGAAGTGGTGAAGTGATGAAGTGGTGAAGTGATGAAGTGGTGAAGTGTTTACCAATACGAGCTTCGCTGCACACGCGTCCCGAGCCTCAATTGCTGTGGAACGTTGCAAGGACAACTTCGAGCTTTACATGGTCTTTAAAAATGAACTATGCTCAGGAAAATGAGTGGGTAACTTGTAATGACACATTTTGTGCAGTAGCAATGTTATATCGGACCAAACAGTGTCAGG
>NW_025931168.1:0-2105 GCF_000764305.2 Hyalella azteca
GTGTGGCAGTAACCCGTGAGTGTGGCAGTAACCCGTGGGTGTGGCAGTAACGTGTGAGTGTGGCAGTAACCCGTGAGTGTGGCAGTAACGTGTGAGTGTGGCAGTAACATGTGAGTGTGAATATAACATGTGAGTGTGACTGTAACGATTGAGTGTGACTGTAACATGTGAGTGTGACTGTAACATGTGAGTGTGACTGTAACGAGTGAGTGTTAGTAAGTAGCCTGGGTGGCAGCAACGTGTGAATTTGATAGCAATGCGTGTGTTTGAATAGCGATCGGTTCTTAATAAGTACGTAGTCTGTGTCTGTGAAATGCGAGGGTGTGGCAGTAACGCGCGTGTGTGGAAGTAAAGAGAGAGTTTGAGTGAGTAAAATGTGTGCGGGTTGCCAGTGTGCGGGACTTGATTGAATGCACACATTAATTAACTCGTGCTAGAATGATCTGATTGGTTTAATTAACATTATAGAGATGGAAACGTGTGTTTATTAGGGTTTGTTTTTTAGTAAGTAATAGAATGAGAATAAATTGCACCATCAGCATCACACATACTCATGAGCGCATGATTTCAGTGCAGGTAATATTTTTAAACTTTACAAAAAATAAGGCACGACTAAGAAATGCCTGAGACTTTGACTCGTTTAAGACTAAGACGTGATTACAATAATTTATATAATACCCCATTTTTAAAGTCACAGCTTAACTTCATACCTTCAATAAATAATTTAATCGACGCCTTGTTCCGATTATTTTCTTGTTCTTTTATACAGCTGAAGAAGGACTAACTGAAGTACTACAGTTGCTGAAAACAGCTGCTGGTGGGGTTACAGCTGTCACCACCGTAGATCTTTCAGCTAGCTCAGAGTGAGTCCAGCAGTGACACAAGTTTCAGTGTGAAACCTAGTTTCAGTATGAAACCTAAGTTGTAGTGTGAAATCTAAGTTTCAGTATGAAACCTAAGTTTTAGTG
Organism: Hyalella azteca; assembly: GCF_000764305.2. Taxonomy (NCBI): domain Eukaryota; kingdom Metazoa; phylum Arthropoda; class Malacostraca; order Amphipoda; family Hyalellidae; genus Hyalella; species Hyalella azteca. The sequence continues at coordinate 969 of NW_025931168.1, forward strand.
CAAAATCTAAGCTTCAGTATGAAACATTAGTTTCAGTGCGAAATCTAAGTTTCAGTATGAAACCTAAGTTTCAGTATGAAACCTAAGTTTCAGTATGAAACCTAAGTTTCAGTATGAAACCTAAGTTTCAGTATGAAACCTAAGTGTCAGTATGAAACCTAAGTTTTAATGTGAAATCTAAGTTTCAATATGAAACATTAGTTTTAGTGCAAAACCTAAGTTTCAGTATGAAACATTAGTTTTAGTGCAAAACCTAAGTTTCAGTATGAAACCTAACTTTTAGTGTGAAATCTAAGTTTCAGTATGAAACCTAAGTTTTAATGTGAAATCTAAATTTCAATATGAAACATTAGTTTCACCAGGTTGGTGTTGTTCATGCAGATGGTCTTTCATTTTAAGCAAAGGGTTTTAGGTTTCCCGGAAAATTCATCATTTATGCTAGTATTGCATTTGAAATATTATCAAGAGCGTAGAATGGTTTAAATACATTTAACTGTTAAGCATCGTGCAATATTCGATTCCTTAGCTGTAACTTGTGTGAATAAAATTCTCTGAAAAAGAAGCTAGTGAGCCCATTGGCATGAGAGTAATCGTGTTAACCGTTGAATTATTGCCATGTTTAACAATTGATGATCTCATGTTCAAAGACAAATTATTAACCAAAAAATAACTTACGACATTTTTATGCGTTGATCTTGAGAATAGAAATTCCGAATCAGGTTAGCTTTCAAAATTTGACCGGTCCACCGAAAATTTTTATTGCTATTTTATTCATTCTTCGGGATAAAATATAATAATTTATTTATAAATTTATTTGTATTTTCATCTACCTGCATCTTATTCAGAGGCTATTATATGTTTATGATATATGTATATGTATAATAAACCAATAAATGTATATTACATAGATTTATTGTTAATTGTGTATAATATAATATGATATGATCTAATATAATACAATATAATATACAATAATATAATATAATATAATATAATATAATATAATATAATATACTGTTAAGGACTGACATGTGTTCCTGTTGGCTGGCGTTGGTTCGGCCGTCCGGCCACTGCAGGACGCAGCCTCGTCGTACTTCATCGTTTGCGTACCTGCGACGATATTTCATTAATTAAATT
>NW_025931169.1:0-7273 GCF_000764305.2 Hyalella azteca
TTTAATATATACTGGCTAGAACTAGGGTTTAATATATACTGGCTAGAACTAGGGTTTAATATATACTGGCTAGAACTAGGGTTTAATATATTACTGGTTAGAACTCGGGTTTAATATATACTGGTTAGAACTAGGGTTTAATATATACTAGTTAGAACTCGGGTTTAATATATACTGGTTAGAACTCGGGTTTAATATATACTGGTTAGAACTCGGGTTTAATATATACTGGTTAGAACTAGTATTTCATATATTACTGGCTAGAACTAGGGTTTAATATATACTGGTTAGAACAACATGTGTATACGCTTGTATGGTGCCCACTAGTGTGGTGGTGGGTGGAAAATTTTTCATGCATTTATATATATCTATACAATATATATACCAATAATACAACGATATAATATATATATACCTATATATGTTTGTTATGTTATATGTGTATGTCTATAGATTAATCAGTTATTACAAGATGGCAGATTTTTATTGTTTATACACGTACAATCAATGACCAGAGAATGCATTCCAATTTCCAAAATGAGTTGAAGAATTATTTAGATGACGTTGGTAGATCAAAAGGCAGATTTAGCAAATAATAATATAATAATGACATTTCAAATGTAGCAACATTCATTTGCACATAATGAGAAGCATTGAATAGTGAAACTTTGTTGGACATAAGTACATACGGTGGTACACGTAAATACGGTACAAGTACATACGGTAGGTAGTACACATAAATACAAGTACATACGGTAGGTAGTACACATAAATACAAGTACATACGGTAGGTAGTACACATAAATACAAGTACATACGGTAGGTAGTACACATAAATACAAGTACATACGGTAGGTAGTACACATAAATACAAGTACATACGGTAGGTAGTACACATAAATACAAGTACATACGGTAGGTAGTACACATAAATACAAGTACATACGGTAGGTAGTACACATAAATACAAGTACATACGGTAGGTAGTACACATAAATACAAGTACATACGGTAGGTAGTACACATAAATACAAGTACATACGGTAGGNTTATGTGGCAATGGCGACTTATGTGGCAATGGTAACTTATGTGGCAATGGCAACTTATGTGGCAATGGTAACTTATGTGGCAATGGCAATTTATGTGGCAATGGTAACTTATGTGGCAATGGCAACTTATGTGGCAATGGTAACTTATGTGGCAATGGCAACTTATGTGGCAATGGCGACTTATGTGGCAATGGTATTGGTAAAAATTAGCAGCTTCAAAAAATGAAAGTTTTAGTCCTGGTCTAGCAAAGAAAGTAGACATTTCTCACACATGCCACTGCAGGCTCAGAGTCAGTCTCGTACGAGAACAATCTACTCGCAAAGCCCCTACTATATTTTTGGTACATGGGTTTCTTGAATTTTTAGACATGATTTCAGTTATTGGTCCTTGAACACATTTTTTAAACTAAAAGAGTTCATTTATATACAATACCAAGTTTTACATCATATAGCTACCTTAATTTAACTGTGTAAATAGCAACAAAAATATTTTAATTAATGTTAGAGCATATTGAGCAGGTTAAGATATGACCTTCTCGTTTTTGTCATGAATGAATCATATTTTCATTGCTGTTATCAACCCTTTCACAGGCAAGTTACCACATATGGTCACTTGAAAATGCCTCACAAAGAGACCCACCATTGTTTCTGGTTTGTGTTTGGGGGCTTCCTTATCATGCCTCAGTTAATCACTAATTATATGACCATTGTTTCATCCATTGCATCAGCAACTGCCATGCCCAAAAATTAAAATATGAGCATTTAAATGAAAGTTTTTATTCAGACGATGAACTTGATGCTCTTTCTGCATCTTTCTAAAAGGCGGATGTATCAGAATATATCTAATTACTTAAGGTAACTTGATTAATTTAAACTTAATTAAATTTTAATTATAAAGAAGATAATTCTCATAGTGACTGCATTTAATAAAATCTCCAAGTGTGATTTTATCCAATATGTCAAAAATCTCTAATATGTCAAATTTTCAAAAATACATTTAAATATGTATTTTGTATACTAATATATTTTACTCTCTTGAACTGGTTTCTGAAATGTTAATTTCTGGATATTTCAATGCTTGCCCGCTAAAGGGTTAAGCTACCTAAATGACTGCCAGGGTGCAGAAAGTGGGTGAATATTGAAAGATCTTTGGCAATGCATCAGCAGCAAAATTTATGCCTTCAGAAGATTTAGATTGAAATTATTGCATTTTATAAATTACTTTTAAATTATTGCTATTATTGCAAATCTGAAAGACCGCAAGTGCACACAGTAAGGTTTCCGGTGCTTTGGATGGATCAGGCTGCAGTGAAGCTTGTCTGGAAATCAGTTGCCATGTTGCAGTGCGTGAAAAGTAAGGGATTTACTATCACAATTGTTAGCTGCATTCTCTTATTAAAAATTACCCAGCCACACATCTTGAAAAATAGCTGGTAATGATTTGGGCTAAAAATCTATATCTTGGCAGTGCTGCTTGCACCCTCTGCACCCTGGAATGACTACAACTACAAGATCGCAAGACCAAGAATGACTTCAAATCCAAGTAACTTAATAAGACAGTAAATGAGTAACTTAGCAAAAGTGCACAATTGGGCAGCAAGATTCCAAATGTGTTGAAAATTACTATTTTTGGAGCAGCAGCCAAAAGATTTTAGTACCAAGTATGGATATTTTAATCCTGCTTGTTAGTTGTCATTTGTTAACTTGTTTCCATTGCTATTTCATAAAAATAATAAAAATAGCACATTTTTGCCTGCAATTCTCAAAAATCACCTACGAAGGAAAAGGATGTAGGGTAAACGCGGTATATTCCGACATCGTGGGTAATTCCGTCACCTCTCTAGTTTTTCCTTTACATTAACCTTTTTTTAGTTCCATGTGTTTGTTGATGGTTGAAATGGTGACGTCATATATTTGAGCAACAAACTACTGCCAAAACACTAGGTTTTGGCCATCTAGCAGGAAAATATTGAGATCCAAAGAGAGACAATGCAACCATATATTCTTAAGTTTGATTAGCGCGGTTTTGCTCAACACAGTAAAACTCGGGGATTTATTAACCGCGTTAATCAAGGGATTGCTGTATAAAGGAAAAGGATGTATTTTATCCATGATATTAGAAAAATTCTATCACATATACAACTATCAGGATAAAACATCAGATTAAGTGCATCCAAAAAAAGGGTGTTTTTTAATTATATTTTTTTTGGGGTGTAGATAAAGAATCTGTATAACCGTTTTTGACGGTCGGCATCGGAAAACCAATTTTTTTCTGATTTTTTATATATTTTCTATAGAAAACGATAATGGGGGACCCGTGGGGAAGCGGGGTTTTAGGGGGGGGACATGCCCGAGGCTCTAATTTGTCAAAAAAAATTGGGCAAAAATGGCAAAAAATTGGAAAAAATCAGATATTTTTTTTTTTGACTGCAAATGACCTATATCGATCTGGGAATGACTGTAAACCTAAGTAAAACCCTAAAATCATGCTAAAAATTTCTAAAATTGGTGAAATTGGCAAAAAATCAGAAACTTCTTTTGGATGGGAATGCCTGTTACGTTTTGCCAGTTTTTTTAAAGGGCGTGCCAGCTTCTATCTGGCAACATCGCGCTGACTGGTCAGTTTCATTCAAGATGTCGTGCGCTACGTGTGATCTCTCAGTCTCAATGTGGCAATGTATCTCCAGATTTATGGACAAAGAAGACAAAAGTGTAACCCTAACTTAACATAACCTAACCTAACCTAGCAAAATTTTTGGGTTTTACATAGGTTTACAGTCATTCCCAGATCGATATAGGGTAAACGCGGTATATTCCGACACATTAAGGACGCATCAAGAAATGAAAAACTATAAAAAAAAACCGTATGCGTTATGTAAGTTCTGTTGCATAGATGGCCAAGACCTAGTGTTTTTGCAGTATTTCGACACGCAAATGTATGACGTCACCATTTCAACCATCAATGAACGCATGGAACTAAAACAAAGCTTACTATAAAGGAAAAGCTGGAGATGTGACGGAATTACCTACGATGTCGGAATATACCGCGTTTACCCTAGATCATTTCCAGTCAACAAAATTTTTCTGATTTTTTCCAATTTTTCGCTGATTTTGTCATTTTTTGCCTGATTTTTTTTTACGAATTAGAGCCTTGGGCAGTTCCCTCCCCTCTAAAACCCCCGGTTCCCCACGGATCCCCCATTGTTGTTTTCTATAGATAATATATAAGAAATCAGAACCACCAAAAAACAGATTTTAGATTCTTAATCTACACCCCAAAATACATATAATAAAAAACACCCTTTTTTTGGATGCACTTAATCTAGAGTAATACCACTATCAGATTACATTTTTACCAGATATTTTGACAGGGACACAATTAAAAATGTACCTAGTTATGTTAACATAACAACATGTTTGCAAAATACAATATTTTCAATTAAACCAAAATAAATGGCTTTGGTATTAAGAAGAACTATTAACATTAGAGCCACAATATTTTAGAAAAAAGTAAGACACTTGAAATTTGAAAATATCTGAATTGATATTGCAGTTTTTTGAAAGACCAAAGAAAATTTAACTCTGTTATAATAATCAATCAACTAAAAGACAAAGGATACCAGTTTATTTGTATTGTTTCCACAAAGTTTCATCATAACACTCATATATTTGATTTGTCAGTGTGCTATTGAGCTAATTTAGATAGACATTTTGTAATTCACAACGATTAATTTTACAAATAAATAATGCGTTACTCACCAAAATCCACCTGCCAACAAAACCTCTTCAGGTTTCACCCACATGGTGAAACCGGTCCGTTGATTTTCTCAATGTTTTCTTTACAATTATTTACTTTTAAACTGCTGCCCTTAACAATTTTTCAAAATTCACAAGTTGAATTAAGAAGCATTTGTTTTATCTCTTTGGATTATTTTACATCACATTCGATCAGCTGACAGATAGGAAGGCGTTCAGTCAAAACTTTCCGTCAAGCTAGACTAAAGCTATTTCCCGGAATTGCCTTTTGGAAAAATCACGAATCTATTTTCAATATAAAAATTTCAGATTCAGTGGAAAACGGGTATCATAAATGCTTATCTTTTTTTATTTACGTTTTATACCGATGTAATTTCAAAATGGAACTCCAATGGAGCACATTATATATAGAAGCTTAATGTATAAGTCTAATGTCTTATTGTCTTACAGCGGTCAACATTTGCTTTTCAGATGATCACTAAGGCCCACTAAAGCACGATTAATAAGCAATAAATTTCCTATAAGATAAAAAAAATTCAAAATCGATCAATCAAGAAGCAAAAATTATTCAAAATGGAATGGAATTATTTTATTTTATTTATTAATTTGGAATTTGCAAAAATTATTCTAATAAAAATTACAAATATGTACATGGAATTCTTACATAAGAAAGCAGGAATAAGCAATAATATTAAGAAGATAAGGGAAGCCACAAAAGGGGAACCCAAGGAACCCCCCCTCCCCTTCGAGGGGTGGTTGAATTTACATGGTGTCGTTGGCTGATGCACGACACGCGCGGGTCATTCATCATCGCGTCATGAAGGGGAGGAGGGGATGAAGGGGGTGAAAGGGGGGACGAAGAAAAATGGAAAAAATCTGGCGTGGGGAAGGAAGGAAACTACGACAGTTGAAAGAATGAAACATTGAAAGAGTCGAGAAAGAGAGACCGATAAATGAGTGAAACATTTGAGTTGGACAATGAACGAAACAAATGAGTGGGACACAAGATCGACGAAACAAATAAATGGGACAAAGAACCACAACAAATGAGTGGGGCAAATGACTGAAACAAATGAGAGAAATGAAAGTCCGAAACAAATGAGTGGGATGAAAGAGTGGGACGAGAGAGTGGGACTTGAACCAACGAGGCAGCGTGGCTGCGCCGGAAGTTTAATCTTCAATTTTTGACTGCGATTCTGGGAGCTGTTGTTGCTGTTGCTGCTGTTGTTGCTGTTGTTGTTGCTGTTGTTGCTGTTGTTGCTGTTGTTGCTGTTGTTGCTGTTGTTGTTGTTGTTGCTGTTGTTGCTGTTGTTGCTGTTGTTGCTACTGTTGCTGTTGTTGCTGTTGTTGCAATTGTTGCTGTTGTTGCTGATGTTGTTGCTGTTAATGCTGTTGTTGCTGTTTTTGCTGTTGTTGCTGTTGGTGCTGTTGTTACTGTTGGTGCTGTTGGTACTGTTGACGCCATTCCTAGACCCCTTCCCCCAAATTCCCATAGGTTACCCCCATTCCCATTCCTCCTCCACATTCCCGTTCCCATTCCCAGTCCGGAAATTAGGTCGCGCCGAGCGAGCTTTTGTCTTGACACTTGAATGGACAAACGACCGGATACTGCAGGATACTGCAGGATACTGCAGGATACTGCAGGATACTGCAGGATACTGCAGGATACTGCAGGATACTGCAGGATACTGCAGGATACTGCAGGATACTGCAGGATACTGGCAGGATACTGCAGGATACTACAGGATACTGCAGGATACCGCTGGATACACTCAGGATATCTGCAGGATACTGCAGGATACCGCTCGATACTCTCAGTATACCTGCAGGATACTGCAGGATTGTCTGAGGATATACACAAGAATCAAGAACAATAATGTATGAAAAAGATGTACGGCAATCATGTATGACAAAGATGTATGAAAGAATAGTGATGTATCATAATGAAACAGCTTTGAATATAATATCTAACTTTAGACGATTTTTTCTCTCACTTATAATAGAAATTTTTATCCTCGTTTTAATGGGGCTTTACCCTTACTTCAATGGGATTTTATCCTCATTTAAATTGGGTTATTTTACCCTCATTTAAACGGGGTTTTACCCCCATTTTAATGGGGTTTTTACCAACACTTTAAAGGGCTTTTTATTCTCACTTTAATGGGGTTTTTACTCTCACTTTAATGGGGGTTCTACCCTCATTTTAGGGTTTTTTTACCCTCACTTCAATAAGAATTTTTAACCTCACTATAATAGTGATACAAGGTAAATTAACCCTCGCTTCTATAATCGAAAAAATTTTGCCCTAAAAAATTTGCCAAAAAATCATCCCTCAGATTTTGCATAAGGCAAAAAAGCTCTAAAATAGCGGCTCTTGCTATGGATCTTGGGGCGCTTATCCGACCCGTGACGAATGACGGGAGCCCTCCCGTGACACCCTGTAAACACGGGGGGGAGGGGGGTATGGG
>NW_025931169.1:8352-9403 GCF_000764305.2 Hyalella azteca
CCTCAGTGTGGGCCCCTCAGTGTGGGCCCCTCAGTGAGGGCCCCTCAGTGTGGGCCCCTCAGTGTGGGCCCCTCAGTGTGGGCCCCTCAGTGTGGGCCCCTCAATGCGTGCCCCTCAGTGTTGGCCCCAGAATTAAAATTTAAAATAAATCAAAAATTCCAAACTCGATTCGTCACGTCGCTGATTTTTCGACGTAAGATTAATTTCTCTTCGAATTTTTTGATAAAAAATAAAAATTTTGTTCTGACTGAATTGGTTTTTGTGTTTGGTTTTGTTGAGGTTCTTGTTGTTTAGAACTCGAAGAACCTGTTTTGAGAACCAGTTTTTGAGATCCAATTTTTGAGATCCAGTTTTGAGAAAATGTTTTGAGAACCTGTAATAAGAATCTGTTATGAGAACCTGTTTTGAGAACCTGTTTGAGAATCTGTTTTGGAGAGCCTGTTTTGAGAACCAGTTTTGAGAACCTGTTTTGAGAACCTGTTTTGAGAACCTGTTATGAGAACCTGTTTTGAGAACCTGTTTTGAGAACCTGTTATGAGAACCTGTTATGAGAACCTGTTTTGAGAATAAGTTATGAGAACCTGTTTTGAGAACAAATTGTGAGAACCTGTTTTGAGAACCTGTTTTGAGAACCAGTTCTGAGAAGCAGTTATGAGAACCTGTTCTGAGAACCTGTTTTGAAATCCTGTTTTGAGAACCAGTTTTGAGGGCCTGTTTTGAGAATNTTCAGCGGATATCAACTGCAGGATATTCAGTGGATATCAACTGCAGGATATTCAGCGGATATCAACTGCAGGATATTCAGGGGATATCAACGGCAGGATATTCAGAGGATATCAACTGCAGAAAATTCAGTGGATATCAAATGGCAGCCTTAAATATGTTTCAGCGGGCTGAATGATTCATTTTTTAAGCGAGCTAAATTCTACGGCATTCTTCTTTTCCTAATCAATCATAGATCCTAATTCACTTAATGAATAAATGAATCAATATGAATTAATATTAAGGTTTCGTATGAAACTAAAAGATTTACATTGTCAGCGAATTGGTC
>NW_025931170.1:0-665 GCF_000764305.2 Hyalella azteca
AATAAAAATTATAATGAAGGAACAGCAGTGAATATATTAAAAAAAATCTGTTGAATAGTGAACAATAAAAATTATAATGAAGGAACAGCAGTGAACATCTTAATAAAAAACTGTTGAACACTGAAGAACAACGATAATTCTAATATACGTTTAAAAATTACTTTCCAAATAAAACACTTCTAAAGAGGCCAGTGACTCCGATGTTACACATGTACAATGAATTTCTCACGTTATTTTTGAATATTTAAAAAATATATTTTGTCCTTCTTTTAATATTTAAATTTTTTTAAATTATTTATTCTGTCAATTGATTCATACATTGTATCCAACTCAACGCAAGTGTACAAAATTTCAGATCGATTGGAGAGGTAGAAGTGTGTTAAATATCGATTATAAGATTTGTAGCAGACAGAGAAAGAAACAAGAAGTGAAGTTAAAGAGAAGTGTTGTAATAAAGGAACAACAGCAAACATATTAATAAAAAAACACCCGTGAACACCTATAATGAGAGAACAGTGACGACGTTAGGAAGAGAACAGCAACACTGAACAAAGAACATCAACACTTCAGCCCTGGGCAAAGAACACTGAATACTGAACAAAGAACACTGAACACTGAACGCTAACACTGAACATTTAACACTGAACACTGAACACCGAACACTG
>NW_025931171.1:0-2703 GCF_000764305.2 Hyalella azteca
AAGAACATTGTTCAGGAAATAAAATTGATTATTTGTAGACATAAGTAGTCATACGTAAGTAAATATCCGGTGACTGAGAAGAAATTATTCATGGTTTTTATTTTTTTATTTCTATCCTCAGCTTGTAATTTATTCAACCCAAATTACATAGAAAAATCAACGTATTCTAATGCTTGATGAATGATTTGGATTTCTTTGAAATAAAAATCAGAACTCAAACTTAAACTAATGCCAGAATGAGCTGACAAATATCAATCATACAATTGTGATATTTTAAAAATAAATTTGATACTTTATCTGAAAAAGTGCTAGGTTTTTTTCGCTTTACACTATTGCAAGTGGCAGCAGATGACTGAAATACATGGAATAACGCGATTTAAAATAAGTCCTACATGGACCATGAGATTTATAAATTATATATTTTTTCATTGGTAACTGGTTATCAGAATCGGTCTTTCCAGTTAACATGATGCAGGCCCTCCGCCAAATTCGAATTGTCAATAGTGGCTTCTAAAAATAAAACAAAATCAATGTCAAATTATAATTCTAAATGCTTCTTTCAGCATAAGCTTAAACGCTCCACGTCACTGAAGTGTTAACAGTAATCTTATTTGAGCAAAAATTTCATATGAGCAATAATCATGTTCGTGCAATAATCATGTTTCATAACATGGAACGAAAGTTTGGTGAGACGCTAGCTGCCGCCGCTGCGTGACTGCCATGCCATTCAATGCGTTAACGCAATACACGTAAAGTTACTGGCTTAGTTAGCCAGTGTATGCCAGGCTGTAGGATCTACAGCGTATACTGTGGACCTGTAAGGTAAACTTCTCATAAAACGTAGCTGCCACGTCATTTTCCTCAAAAGAAAAGAACATGAAATTTAATCAAAATGCTCATTTCTTTATACGTTTCCTTACGCAATTATTGAAATTTAATCGAAAAGCTCATTTCTTTATTCGTTTTCTTACGCAATTATTGAAATTTAATCGAAAAGCTCATTTCTCTATACGTTTTCTTACGCAATTATTGAAATTTAATCGAAAAGCTCATTTCTTTATAAGTTTTCTTACGCAATTATATGTAACTCTCCGCGGGATTTGAATCCCGAGGCTCTACCGTAACTTTAAAGAATCAAACCCTCGAATTTCTTGAGTTCAAGCTTTCATTTTGTAGAAAGCTTTTTGTTTTGATTTTATTGGAAGCGACAGTGCCAGAGAAATGGCTCCAAACGATGCATTAATGTTTGATAACATTATCAAGGTTGCGGCATATTGTTTTTATTTTTGGTGCTTACTTTCCTCCAAAAACGGCATGCATGAACGTGAAGAAAATTCTTTTTTTACTAAATAACTCAGATTTTGGTACATAAACAACAGTTAATTAACTCTGTTATTTTTTCTCTTTTTATCAATTTACGATTCATCTAAAGGCCGTTTCAGGCTGAACTATTTACCATTTTTAGCGCATTTTCTCATTTGTGGAAAAATGCTCTATTGTGCTCGCCATGTCCGCCCGTCTGTCTGTCCGTGACTTCACGTTTTCGTCGACTAGAAAATGCGCTCTCTGTCACTCACTGCAGTGAGTTATATTTTTTCCATGTCTGCAGGCATCGGCTACGCGATCTGCATGATCGACCTCTACATGGCGATGTACTATAACACAATCCTGGCGTGGAGCGTCTATTACTTGGTGGCCTCCTTCAGCAGTGAACTGCCCTGGACATCGTGCGGCAACGCTTGGAATACGGCCAACTGCACACCAACGTTCAACGTAACTGAACAAACTGATTACAGCACACATGTTTCACCAGCGAAAGAGTTCTTCAGGTGAGACCAGTCCTTGTAACGTGTTCTGAAGGAAAGAATGTGTGCATTCTACCTGCAAAAACATGTCTTTTATTCACAGATTTTCCCATACGCATAGTGTAGGTGCCTTTCGTTTATCGAAAAACACGTTATAGTGAGAACATGGATATTCTGATGATAAGAACATTCATCCATTACCATTAATAATAGTACTTATAATTTCCTTTATCTAGAAATAAGAACGGAATATATTAAGCATGCATTAAGCGCAGTGGTTCACGAACTAGGGCACGCGTACTACTAGTGTAACATGCCTTAGTATCCAATTAGTATCCTTATTATTTGTTTCGGACGTAGCACTCCCAGGCCACAATGGATAGCCGTCTCTAACGCCTCTTATACCGCTAATTATAAGTATGCAACATATAGCTTTCCAAGTAATACTTGGTTCGCACTGTTCCCGTATTTTCTGCATTGATAACGAGTTTACCTTTTGACCTAATAGAAATTTGAAATAATCGCTTTGTGTTTGACACGGTTTGTAATTTAATTACTTATTTTATTTTAGTTTACGCAAACATAAGAGAGTATCCTTGGCTCGCAAACGGCTTTCATCTTATTGACGAGCATTTAATACATATTAAATAGTTTTTATCGGGATCTCAACTTAACTAAAAACATAAAATTTAGGAAAAGGCCAAATAAATTCACCATATTTCTATAGAAAAAACCTAAGAATCAGAAATCTCGCAGATATCTTAGAAGTTAGAACCAGACTTACCTTTAGTTATCAGAGAGTTGAAGGAGACAGCACTAATGACACTCCTCATAACACACCTCATGACCCACCTCATGACCCACCTCATGACCCACCTCATGACCCACCTTATGACCC
>NW_025931171.1:2754-12689 GCF_000764305.2 Hyalella azteca
TAGTTTATTGTAGTTTATTGATATTGATATTAAAATGTAGGGGGCACTGGGATATTCTGGTTGCTGTTGTAGTAAAATTCGGGGTCCCCCCGGTTTTACCCCGCGCTCTCAGTACGCGTATTCTGTCTCTTATACACATCTAGATGTGTATAAGAGACAGCCCCACGACACCACCACCACCACCCGCCTCCTCCCCCGCGACGATCTCGGACCCTACAGCGCCGGTCAGACATCAAATAAAATATTTTGTATTTATTTCTCTTAATTTTATTAGAATATTATGTACATATATTAATTTATTTCTTTTAATTTCATTAAAATACTATATAGATTAATTATTTTATTTCGTAACTATATTGTTTATGCACGATAAAGTCATAAAGTTAAGTAATGAATATTTTGTATTTAACTGTTATACAAGAAATATTTAGTGCGTTAACCTGACTTGAAAGCTTTATTTGTATTATTTATTTAGGAAGTATTTACTTATTATTTATTTATACAGGAATAAAAGACTTAACCGTGCATAAAAGATTCATTACTTTAACCTGGCCCTGAAACTTAATTTCTTACAGTCTTGTCGCATTGAAAATAACCAAGATTGTCACCAAGCGAAACTTAGTCTGATTTATTTGCTCTAAAGCGTCAGTGATTTAATTTCATATTAAATTATAATTAATCAATTACATGCGTCTCGAAACTTTTTGTAGGGATACTCAATTAATTTGACGTTTGGTTACAAAATTGTTCATCGTATTTCTCGCTGAAAGAAGGTCTCCGTCTGAACCGCTGATTGGCCGCCATATTTTTCGTGGAAGATGTACTTCAAATTCATTATTTAATCAACAGAACATTGGCATCCTCATAATAACAATTATTATTATCATTATTTCTTTTTATTATATACCTTTTTATTTCATTGAGAAATTTAAAAGAGTCTTATTCTAAATTAGTATCACATCCAAAGATTGTTTTCATCAATAAATTAACATAAACAAATGTCGTTTGTCTTCATCCCCCCAAAAATAAATATTTAATTCCAAATTTTTGACACTTTTGGCTGGGCACACAAATTCTTTCCGTCTGAAATATACAATATAATGTTAATAATTACATATATAATCTTTAAATGTAAACAAAATCAATCATAAAAATTAAAAATTTAATCTTTAAGAATTATCACAACACTCCGTAAGATTACGAATAATTGAAAATGAATAATTTCTCACTCAAGGCATGGATTTCGGCGCCGACAAACCGCCGGACGGCAGCCGCCGCTCGTCGGCCGTCGACGGCCACGATGCCGGCGGCCAAGAGAACGGCAAGCAAAAATCTTCTTATGTTACGGCTATGATGACAAATCTCGAGATGAAAAATTGCTTCATCATGGATGCAAAGAGAAGTTTCTACACTTTTATTCCATATCTAATTTACATTATTGAAAAAAAAATCGAAACTAGTCCACAAAATTTGTAACCTAAAATCATTTTCTAGAAGTGAATGGTCAGCGTCATGAGAACGAAACTCAATTTGAAAAAAGCGTTCAGCGGCTGAGAGAATAATTTAGTTAATGTTTTGCAACATTGTCTGTTATTCACATTATAGTAAACGTAAATTTATGCCGTTAATTTCCCTCCACATACGCAGTTTTTTTTATAAGAGAAGTTATCAGTGAACTCGAAATTTGGCATCGTAAGATTTTGATATCTGTACATTGATACGTACAGAAATTAAGAGATTATTGCCCGCTATTAATCAAAATTTTCAGCACTCCTGAAGAAAAGAGAGAAATTCCACATGATTAGGAATATAAAATTTCAATTTATCATGTTATTTAAATCAATTGCTTATATATTTATTTTTATGCACGCAATCATTTCACAGAAAATTTATTAACTTCTTCATATTTTGAATACTAATTTCCAAAAATTTTAAGTGACCTCCAACTTCATTGATTGCACCCATTTTCACTAATTGAAAATCTATGTAGATGGAAAATTTTGCATATCAACCCAGATTATGTAATAGTCACTGGTTTTTTCTGCATTATTCTCATTGAACCGCGTATCGTACGATCAAACGTCCTCATCTTCGACAGCCGAAAAGGTTTCTTTGGAGGATTTGAATTTCGGAATTTTCAGAGTGTAATTCAATCCAGAGTCGAAGATTTAAATCTCTCTCAGGGCCTAGAGTATTGAAATATCTATGCGTTGTCCCAAGGCCATTTGTCGGGTTCGAGGTGTCGATACGCGAACGAAAAGTTCTTGCGGAAGTAAACAGTTTATTATCAGTTCATAAAACAAGTCAATGCAATGGTAATGAAATGAGAGAATAACAATCAACCACTGAAGCTAATTTCATTGTTTGACTATGAATAATTAAAAAAATTTTAAATGACGTTTTATTAGGAAATGCATAATTTACTTAATTCTTATAACCATGTTTATTGCTACATTTAATCACTGAGTCCAACTGTATTTATACACATCATTTATTCATGGGAATAACAAGAACCGTGGACAAGCAAAGTGTTTATTTTTTTGTAACTTCAAGCTGGAAGGAGCCACTATCACGAAGTGTATGTGCTGGCCTTGTTTCATATCAAATAATTTCGCTCTCACCGGCCGACTTCAAACTATCAAACTTTTTTTAGAATTTCTAATCTTTCTTACCAAACCGATTCTTTGGAGTGAAACACTATAAGCAAGAAGAATAGCAGAAGGTGCTTTCGTTCCAAATAATTGCAACTTCAATGAACCCTGCTTTCTTGTAAGAAGATGTTCGGTGTTGTAGGAACCAATTTTTCCGTAGTCTAAATTGTTAAATCACTTCTTTTTTATCAAACCGATTTTCTCTAGGAGTAGAACATAGAAAACTAGAAGGAGGTGCTCCGAGTCTGAGTAATTGTAACTTCAATGAACCCAGTTCACTGGTAAGTGGTTGTTCGGTGTTCTTTGATCGAATTGTTCTTCAAACATCCCGGAACGTATGGCCAGACGTCAAGTGAACAGTTCAGGACGACCCAGAGCGCTGTACGCTCGCTTTAGGTAATGGGAAGATATTCGGTAGCAAGCGCCTGCCATTGGACAAGCATTGCGGTGTAGCAAACTGAATGTGAAGCTCAAAAATCTATGCTAATAAGGCAGTAAATAAGAA
Source organism: Hyalella azteca (assembly GCF_000764305.2). Taxonomy (NCBI): domain Eukaryota; kingdom Metazoa; phylum Arthropoda; class Malacostraca; order Amphipoda; family Hyalellidae; genus Hyalella; species Hyalella azteca. The sequence continues at coordinate 5,911 of NW_025931171.1, forward strand.
TAGTTTAATGTCAGAATAATATGAACTTTGACTGTTATCATGGCTATACCATCTTAGATGAAACTTATGAATTAATTAAAAAATTATTCAATAATTTATTCAGGAGAGTCGAAAATTTATTGTTGTAAAAAAGATAGACTTCATTTTTTATGAATTAGATTCATGTGGGTTTGTATAGCGTCTAACACTCTAACTGCATGACCTGCAGTTATATCCATTTATTTCAGAACATTACACCTCGTATTTATGAAACGGAAACATTCATGAAATTTTATTTCAGGTTTAGGAAAATTGATATCTAACACTGAATTAGTTGTATTAACTTAATGGAAATTTTTATACTGCTGTATACCGTGATATTGTTATATAAACGGACGTAGAAAACTGTACGCATATACCTAATGTCATGCTCGTTAATTCATGAGCATCACGCTCCCAATTAATTTTGAAGGCAACCGTAAAGACTGAAACGTTAAAGCTGTATTTTCATCACAATTAGTGAGCCCCAATGGGACCTAAGTGACTACTGAGGATATTTTTTGGTAAATGATTTTTCCTGACTAATTATTGGTAATTGTTTTTTTCTTTACTAATTGTTGGTAATTGGTTATTCTTAACTAATTACTGGTAATTGTTTTTTAGCTAATTTAGTTTTTCTTAAATAATCGAAAAACGTACCGCTCAGGATAGTAAAAAGTTATCGGCTGATGACAATGATTTCATATTTTGAATTTTTTGAAACAGAAGCCAATTTTGCTATCATGCCTTAACATTTTTAGTCATGCTTCATAGGTACATAATTAGCTTTTAATGAAAAATGAGAGGCAATTCCCTTTTTATTGAACTTTAAACAACTAATAGAAAACAATGGAGCTTCTAGACCCGGAACAAAGTTGGCTTCCAAGTCCATCCGTCAATTTTATCGAACAGCTCGCCAAGCAACACGAGACGCCGCGTATCGCCGCTCTGTGATTGATAGTCTAGTTATCTCCAGCACCTAGAATACTACTGAGTGAATGCTAGTAAATACTAGCGATTTAAGCTCTAACTCGTCTATGAGAAAACTCGTCACCCACCAATATCCCAATTACACGAAGAATATTCTTACGAGTATGGCCCGTGTCTCTTTTTTTGCCTTTCTTCTACTAGTTNTTGCATTATGCTCTGAAATCAGCATTCTGACTAAAATCTTTCAGTTCTATGAACGGCGGTCCGTGTAGTCGGGAATTTTGCATTTATGGAATCCGAGAAAACAATAAATTTGAGAGCTGGCAATTCAAATTTTACTCTTAGTTAGCACAGTCCGAGATGAAATATTCTGCTTGATTTTACTCTGACAAAAAATTCTTGTGTCGCAAATCTTGATTGCTAATTCTCAAATTTGTGTCCTGGATATTATAAAAATTCGTTTCACAGCACTGCGACTAACGCGGACCATACACGTTTTGTACGCGTTTCAAATGTTCAGGCAGAGGCTCGTATTGGTTAGCTTGTAAAATGTACATGTACATTACGTTGAGCATGTTTGAGTGTCCTGATACTCTGACAGTAGTGACGGCCTCGACTGGCAAGCTCCACCAGTTCCATCGGCCAGTTAGTTTATACACAAGCCCATTGACTGGGCCTCCAGTTTTTTCTGTGATTATTAAGATATGAATTAAAGGATGACGAGGCGAAGAAAGATTCATATGATTTTTTCCTGTAAAAAAAACTTAGCTGTCTACATTTTCAGCCTATCAACCGATCGTTAGTTGGTCACGTGACTTGCCACCACTCGTTATTAGCCTTTGAAGCAAGCGGTGCTACTCTGCTCGATCTATGCCACTATACAACGAAGTTAGTGCCAGTTAGTACTTACCAAACACAAAGGGCATTTACATGTCGTACTTTCTAAACCACCCCTTAATCGATGTGCTTGCAGGTGCTACCCGTAAGCACCTGTAAGGTACAGGTGCTACGAAGTGCTTACAGGTGGTACCTTCTAAATCGCCCGTAACTGTTCGCCGCTTTGTTGAGTGTGAGCGGGATTTTTTTGGCCCTTCAAACTTGCTTTCGTTTAAGAGATGAACATTAGCGATATCACATTATTGATTAAAATATTTGATATGAATTCGAAGAGAGATAAAAGTTTCTAGTTTGTCACGGGCATCGCGTCTTGTTTCGGTACAGTTCTGGGTTTACAAAAGAAAGTTGAAAATGATCTCGACCTTTATCTCCATCCTGGACAAAGCTTCTTGTCTTGTCTCGTCTCGTCTCGAATAAATCAGAACCAAATAATAATTACCTAATAACCTGTAAGAACCTTAATTATATTGGGATCATGTAAGTAATGAAAATTTCAAGTTACCCGTTAAATTTTGTTCCAATTCTGACAGAATTCGAAAGTTCTAGGTGCGACGTGTTTGATTTGTGAGAGTAATGTTCACATTATAACTTCAAACTTGAAAACGACAGATAAATTACTGTTCGTTGTTACTGAGAGTCGTTCTGACTATCTAGATATAGAATAAACAAAAAAACAAAACAAAACATTATCAATGACTTTCGGCCGCCCACGAATTACGGATTTTTATCGCTAATATGGAAAAGCTTCCTGACTCGTCTCGTTCCGAATAGAGAAAACCCTGCGGCTCCCAACAGGTGTAAGAAACTCGAAAACGTCCGCGAACGGCAGTGCGGCAGGTGTGATCACAGCAGTTATAAACGTTTATTTTCAAATCAGTTTAGCTGTACGTTGAGTCAACTCATGATAAGTAATTATTACAACTCAACTTCCTCACCCTTGTTTACACCTTCAACTTTTCATCGCTCATCGAGCGACCTGGACAAACATCAGCAAAACAAAACATTATCAATGACGTTCGACCGCCTACGAACTACGGATTTTTATCGCTAATATGGAAAAGCTTCCTGATTCGTCTCGTTCCGAATAGAGAAAAACGTGCGGCTCCCAACAGGTGTAAGAGACTCGAAAACGTCCCCGAACGACGGTGCAGCAGGTGTGATCACAGCAGCTATAGACGATTATTTTCAAATCAGTTTAGCTGTACGTTGAGTCAACTCATGATAAGTAATTATTACAACTCAACTTCCTCACCCTTGTTTACACCTTCAACTTTTCATCGCTCATCGAGCGACCTGGACAAACATCAGCGGGGATTGTTCAAGGCATGCATTTGGGTCGAGGACAATAGGGTTGAATAATTCTTAGCAATTAACCCGTGAAATGTTAAAAAATTGTATAATGAAGTTAAACCATGGATGGGAATATCAGCACACCTCTAGATTATAAATGTAAATCTAATGAAAAATCGAAAATTAGAAACCGAAACTGCGGTTGCGGACACATGTTCGATTTTTTGTTGTAATAGTATAGCCATAGTTTAATTTTTTGAATTATTATTTGAAATTAAAGCTCACTGGAGCCACATTTTACATAAATGCAAATATTATTGCATACATAATTTATAGTGCAGGCGCTCAATTTAAATATAGACACATATATAAAATGGTATAATGACCCGGGCGATTATTCTATTGTATAATATATCTGACACGCATATATACAATTACAATTTCTTCATAGAGCATAAAATGCAGCCATAAGGTCTCAAAGCACAAATAAATCTATTAGATTTTAATATTGAAACATATTCACACAGGTAGATGGTGCAAAAGACTTTTTCGCATACTCTTTAAACAGCAATGTGACCGATAAATATTGTAATAAGTCAGTCGGCGGTATTCCATAATATTTAGCAGCGTTAATTCTCTTTAAATAATAATATTTACCTCGTTACATATTAGTTATTTCTAAGCATTTGACTTGGCTTCTACAATATAATCGAGCAGAGTTTGTACTATAATCAGTCTTAAGATAGTCTCAGTATCCAGGGTAATGACAGCAAAATAATTTCAGTTTTCTACCAATTTTGCAAATCACATATATTTAGCATATGTTCTTTATGATATGTGTTCATTGTTATAAATGGCTACATTAAAATATTCAACCTTAGTAAAAATTGATTAGTAGCGCAAATTTTGGAATTATTAATACTGAATTTTGTTAATGTATAGCTGAGATATTTATCAGTTAAAAAATCCATGACATTTCTGTGGGAAAGTCTGCATTAAGCAGAGCGAAAAACAAAAGCGCAGAACATCCATCACCAGCTAATCAGCGTGCGTGCAGAGCTCGCAGCAGATGTACAGCAGTGCAGAGCGTGCAGCAGCAGTGCAGAGCGTGCAGCAGCAGTGCAGAGCGTGCAGCAGTGCAGAGCGTGCAGCAGCAGTGCAGAGCGTGCAGCAGCAGTGCAGAGCGTAAGACAATTCGATGACCCGCGGTCGCAAAAGTGAGCGAAGTCTCACAACCTCACAAGCGCTGCTGCCTAAATTCCTTCAGAGGACTTAGCCTTCAGCGGCTTCATGGGCTAATGAAGGCAGGCTTAGGCGGCCACATCCTACGGACCATGGAGCATCCTGCTCCAATGATGGAGACAAGGCAGTGGCAGCCCTGCTCCAATGCTGGAGACAAGGCAGTGGCAGCCCTGCTCCAACGATGGAGACAAGGCAGTGGCAGCCCTGCTGTGATGATGGAAACAAGGCAGTGGCAGCCCTGCTGTGATGATGGAGAAATTTGCAGAATTTGAAGATGTAGGCAGAATTGCGCACACAAAAGAGAGAGCGAATCAAATTTATGTATTAAATTTTAAAATTAGCTATGTAAGTTATGATTATGTTTATCATCTATATGATTATTAGAAGTGAGACAGGCCGTATAAAAGAACTGAACATGTCAGTTCAGAGAAAGATTCTTTACGAATCATTAAGTAAACTTCATATATTTTTATAGTAAATAGGAATTTCTTATTGTAATCTTTCAAGCACTCCCTGGGACCATGCAAGCTCAGTCAAAAGATACTCCAGTGTTAAAAATTTGATAGAAAGAAATCTTTTTTTCAATTTCATTTTTTACATTGCTTCAGAATTTTTAGTCGTGCTGCAAAAAGTTTCAGCTGGGGTCAGCGTCAGGATTATGGAAATGGATACGAAGGTCGATGGAAGACAAATCAATGACCAATAAATTCTTCGATTTCCTTTTATATATTTTTTTATTTTGTTTCGGCCATTCACTGCAGTTTCGTTTTTTACGCATTAATTCACAGCGGTTTACTTAACGGAAACTTCACATATTGAATTGATTTTTGCGTTTTATTTGCTGAGTTTAAATTACTTGAACGAACGAGGATAATAACTTGCGAACATTTCATATTGTTCAATTAACACGTTCTCCGCTTGTGCGAAATTCATCACTATTCCCTCATTGTGGAAGGCTTTCGGTGATTGCTGCTTTAGTTTTTTACGAACAAAACTCCGGTTTATTAATTGATTTCTGTATAGAATTTGGATTTATACATTTATTTTATTTATTAATCGACCTTTCATGTGAACAAAAATAATCTACAAGAAGAAGTTTACCAACGAAATTTCGAGTTATATGTGTTTTATCATTTAACATTTAACATTTAACATAGTGATGACTGAGTTATATTTTTTTACACTACTTCTGGATTTTCAGTCGTGCTGCAAAAAAAGTTTCAGCTGGGGTCAGCGTCAGGATTATGGAAATGGATACGAAGGACGATCGAAGACAAATCAATGACCGATAAATTCTTCTATTTCTGTGTTTGTTCTTTCTTTTTGTTTCAGCCATGCCATACCCTGCAATTTTTGTTCTTTGCGCAATAATTCACAGCGGTTTACTTAATGGAAACTTTACATATTGAATTGATTTTTTTGTGCCTGTATGTGCTGAGTTGAGTAAGTCTGGTATATTGATTTGTTTTATTTAAAAATCAACCTTTCATGTGAACAAAAATAATCTAAAAGAAAAAATTTACCAACGAAATTTCGAGTTATATCTGTTTTACCGTAAATAAAATACTATGTTTGGTACACATATGGCCCAATACGCGGTGAATGTGTTTAAGAAAATTAATTGTTAATATTGTATAAATAATGACTCACTCTCAAGCGTAGCGCTGATACGCCCGTTTGCTGCGACAAACTAGGTCATGGTGACTCACTTCAGGGTGCAGTGTTATTAGAACAATGTCTCACTAATTTCTTTACGTGTATGCTAAGTTGATTTCTATTCCCACATAAAAGCACATTCAAGTACATACACTATATCTATACACTCAGTAAAATAGATGGACTAATTGTCAAAATAGTGACAAACTTGATACGTCTTTTCCCCAGGCCGTATTCAGAGAAAAGGAATGACCTGGAAAAAGTGCTACTTGGACAAATATGGACAAAGTGCAGAATTTTTCTAATTATTTTGAGTGTAGAAATAACGGGGAAAGAAATGAAAGACTTAATATCATGAAAATACTTTATTAAAATATCATTAAAGAACTTTTTTCCTAATGGAAGCTAGTCTAAAAAATAAATCACACGTCATAAATCAATAAATAAATTAATTACGTTTTTAAAATAATTAATACCATTTCATTATAAAAACATATTATGTTTTTATAATGAAAAATGTTCATATTATGTTTTTGGAACGCGAATTATCTTCAAAATAAATTATTGACATCCGTACAACATCACAGCTCTGTCTTTACTTTAGAAATTGAAATAACCAATTCCCCGACATATAATTATACTCATTGCTCATATATGTATAGTATTTATATCTGTCTCTTATACACATCTAGATGTGTATAAGAGACAGGTGCAGAGCGTGCAGCAGCAGTGCAGAGCGTGCAGCA